>NC_090450.1:581404549-581553190 GCF_031143425.1 Pleurodeles waltl | reverse complement strand
CATGTTGTAATTAGTGGTGATAACACTACTACAATTTCATTTTATTTTTTAATCTCTCTCGCTGTTTTCAAGTTTTCACAAGGAAAACTCTGTGAAAAGCTATCCTTTCAATGGTGAAAGTATAACTGGAAATGCGGGAGGTACACATCAGTGTATAGCCTGTCCACGCTGAACACGAAACAATAGAGCACTCCCATGAAACATTACATGGATATACCTTCTCACCTACAGAATAAAAACTGGTCACGAATTCCACACGTCTCAATAGGACTGGAGTTAGAACAGAAGTCTGCTAAGTCCAGGTCATAGACAGCCGTTTTACTTCTGTGGCCCCTCAATCATTACTGGAATTTGGAGACGATGGGTGGCCTTAACAATTGAGAAAGCTCCAACCTTCCTATTAAAATGAAATTGTTTTTATATTTGCAAATTAAATAAATTACATCATTTGTGTATTTGACGAATGCCTGTTTCTGTATTTTTGTATACTTTTGTGGTTGAAATAATCGAAAATGTTTAGGCTGTGGGTCCATAGAACCCAATAATGACTGAGTGGCAGTCCACAGAAATCAAATAAATAAGAACCACTGGTCTAGACAGAGGCTATGTCGAATGGTTTGTCAACATAAAGGCAATTTGACTGTAAAAGGGAGCCTGCGTGGTCACACACCCTCCGCCACCCATGCACACCCTTCCAAGGAATATCAGAGCCTGGCACAGCAAAGAGAAAGTGCGGTTGGCTTCAAAAGGAGACTATTTGTCTGCACCGAGCGAAGACTGTGCGTGACTGGAGAGGAACATGCCAAGTGGGGAGGAGCAGAGGTTCGACAGTGCATCTACAGTTACATTCACATAACCAGCAAGCTGTGAAACCAAACCTCGAATTCAGCAGGACAGCATGACACGGAACAACTAATCTTCCCCAAGCCCTCGTCCTCAGTCAACTCCTGGCAGAGGAACATTCAGCTTTAACACTGAAACACCATATCTACTCCCATGGCCAACCAGAACACAGCATCACACACACGCCCCTATCACTCCCCTCTCACGTGGCCGGTCTTTCAGTGGACAGGAGTTGTTGGGAAGTGTGCCATGTTTGTATTTTAAGCACAGGAGAATCATTAAACAAAATGTTGAAGGACCGGGTATCGGTTTTAAAAACAAAGAGAGAAGATTACACTTACCCGGAAGATCTTGAGGAGTGATTTCATGTAAATAATGCGGATGCCAAAGGAAACGCCAAAAATGGCGGGCACGATGATGAAGACCAACAGGAGGGTGAACCAAAGGGTGAGGGAAATGCCTAGTAAGTTACAGATCAGGCTATCGAAGGGCAGCAGGAGGTACATGGTGAAATGTTCCCCAAGGTGGGCGTCCTTTAAAGTCAATCACAGAAGATCAGCACATTACATCCTTGTGCAGTGCATGCTGTCTTTTGGGAGCACCGGGTTTCCTGCAACCCCCACACGCCAAGGAATTCAACAATGGTTAGAAGAGGGTGAAGCCAGCTCCCTCCACGCACGTGCTCCCAGTGCTGGAACTGTCCTGATGCACCCAGCGGCGACCCTACTTCGGCACTCCAGAGGCAGTTGGGTGCCTTGGGGCAGTGCACTGTGGAGGAATCGGGGATCCAGGCTGGTTGAGAGGATCAGTGGGCGACTTAAGTAAACTACAGCTACGCTCAGATGAGCTCTGCGCCACCGTTAACCTTCTCGCAACGCGAATCTTCACGAGCGACCCTCATAGAGCACTAGTTCAAAGCTGGCTGCCACACAATGAGCACGGATTTAGAGAGTTAGGGGAGCAGCAAGAAGCACCGACAGCCGAATATTACCGATGCACATGAAGCCTATAGCTCCTCCTCACGGAGTCGGATTACGTCCCCGGGGCATGTGTAAAGCAGGAACTGTCCCCCGGGAGTCCTCCTCGCATGGCGCTGGCTCACTGCTGCCGCCGGGAAGCGCAGGCCGGCTTTTCGCTGTCCATGGCACCTGCAGACGATGGTCTTGTTGGATTCTCCGCCCCTGGCACACGCCGTGGCTCCACCTCAGCTGGAAACCAGAAAAACAATAACAGAGAAATTAAATCTGTGCCAGCGGGGCTCGAGGCATGCGAGAGGCGTGACACTGCGCCAGCTCGTCAGTGTGGGGAAATTTCCACAACAGAAGTACCTTCAGGGACATTTTAAAGATGGTTGTGAGGCAAACCGAAGCATCTCCTCTCAGGCAGCCACTGAGCGGAGGTGGTAGGCGCAGAACATCCCTTCAAAGGGCACACACAAAGGTACAAAACTGGAGCGCGCCAATTAGCCGCCCCCTTGCCCCCACCCAACACAACACAACCGGGCATGAGCAACAATACAACGGAACAGTTATCAAGCGCTAAGACGACAGGCCTAGGGGTTCTTAACTTTTTGGCTTCTGTGAACCCCCTCCGAATCATTACTGGAATATGGGAGTCATTAATGGAAGCTGTGGACACCGGCTTAAGCAACTGCGATGATTTGAACCTCAAATACATACATAATTAACTATTTAACTTAATCCACAAACAAATATAAATAAAACAATCTACATTTTAATTTTAATGGGAAGGTCGCACATTGTTCATGCTATTTTCTGTTTGATGCACGTGCACTGCTTCCACGAATCAATCTGAGGATACCAACTTTATTTTATGCCTTCAGTTTCAAATTCCCTCTCACTGACAGACCGTTCTAACATTTGTACATTTTAATTATAATATATACTTCGTGGCTTCTTCATCATCCCACCTACCACCTCTTCCCCATGCGGCTTCTTTCCCATCCCACCACTCTACCCTGTATGGCTTCTTCCCCCATATCACCCACCCTGCCGACCCCTGGGCTTCTTTCCATACCAACCCCCCCACCACCCCCAGGGCTTCTTCCCCATACCAACCCTCACTACCGCCCCCTGGGCTTCTTCCCCATACCAACCCCCCTACCACCCCCTCGACTTCCCCACCATACCAACCACCATACCAACCCCCTACCACCCCCTCGACTTCCCCACCATACCAACCCTCTACCTCCCCCTCGACTTCTTGCCCATACCACCCCTCCAACGCACCATGGGTTTCTTCCTCATAACCACCCCCATCGATTTCTTCCCGAAGAACATCTACAACCCCTCTCCCTGTGTGGCTTCTTCCCCCTCCCACTCCGCCCACCTCCTTTTTTCTGGAAGTTTTCCCCCTTCATGCATGGTTCTTCCCTCTACCAACAAAGTGGCTTCATACCATCTCCCCCCTCCCATCCCCCCCCCCCCCCCAAGTGTGGCTGCTTCCAACCCCGTGTGGTTTCATCCCCAGGTGTGGCTTCCCCCCCTTCTCCTGTGTGGCTTCTTCCCCATCCCACGTATGTGGAGTCCTCCTGCCAGCCCTCCCCCTGTGGCTTACACTACCCCTCCCAGTGTGGCTTCCAATACCATGTGGTTTCCACCCCCTTTATTTGGCTTTCACCCTCTCTCATCCGTTCTCCCGGTGTGGCTTCCACCCTCTCTCACCTCCCCTCATAGCATCCACCCATTCCCTCCTACCTCCCTGTGTAGCTTCCACCCCCTTGAGTGGATTCTTCACCCACCCCTGCATGGCTTCACCTTCCATCCCAACCATTCTAAAGAAAAAGAGCTATGATGTTGCCAGTGCTGTCTGCCTTATAGCACGTGTTTTTTTTTTTTTTTTTTTTTTTTTTTAAATCGCCCCATTGAGTCCAACTAGCCCCCGCCGCTGTCTCATTTTGGCTTTGCCAATGCTCGTTTTTGTTTTTGCATTACTATTGAACCCACATTCTTAAAAGTTTATCCAAAGCACTGGTCCTCTTTTATGTTACGATCAGCCAAAGTTCCTAGCGTGTGTTTTTCCTCAAGCAATTACTTTTGCCTCCCTGTCCCAGGAACTATCATTTGATGAGCTTTACCTCCACTCTCTTCGTAACAGCCTTATTCACTCACCTTTTTGTGCTTTCTCGAGCCTATTTTGCTTATGATGAGTTGTAAATCCTCACGAGCCATAAGGCCCTTGCTTTCCGAGATTCACTACATTCCAACGCTACGGACCTTTATTCTCTACTCACATGTGCTTTCTCACAGGATCGGGAAACAGTCTCAAGTTCTCCACGTGGTCCCTTTATCCATATCCATTTTGACCATCATTTGTTTCCTGTGCCCTATAAACTCGTTATTCCATGAACTGTACCATTTTGCTGTCTGTGAAGCATTTTATTCTCAGCTTGCTTCATTGGACCCTAAATCCTTTTTTAGGTGATCCATGTTCTTTGCTACCTAAAAATGCTCTGCTCTCTTAGTGATGTTTCCTCCCCATCATTATATTTCTATGTTACTACAAGTTCCAAGAGCCCCTTATTTACTGCTTGGTGTCACCTCATGGAGTCACTTCATCTCCCTAGTCTCCGAGCTGTGTCTCAAAGAATAGGGGGCACTCAGCTCTCTAAATCTCCTTTAGAGCACTCCTGAGACCATGAAGCAGAAAATAGGGGACATTATGGACAGAAGGCAGGATAATGCACAGCCACAACTACAAAGATCTAGATCTCACAATACATCAAAATAGGCATGACTGTGATGTAGAATTGCTCAGAGTAAACAGACCTTGGCAATTAAAGCAGGAAGAACTATCAAGACTATGGAGCCTATTAGATATTAAAGCAGAGAACAAAGGGATCCAAGGTCAGGGGAAAGGGGGGCGCAGGTATAATGTAGCACTAGCCTTCCAAGGAGGTGTAACAGAACAAAAAAGAAAACGGGTACTTCAATGAGAAGTACGAGCTCTGGCACGGTCAGGCGGTCGAGATCCGCAGAAAATAATAGGGTCCGAGTAATTTCTACTGAGCTTAGTAGAGAATAACTGCTGCTTTGTCTCTGGAAGTCGGAGATAATATAGGTAGCCAGGTTAAGGGGCCATAGAGAGCAGCCCTTTGGGAGGCCATACAACTGAAAACGAAGGGTGGTGACGATAACTAGAGAATAATACGCCATAAGTGTCCTAGCTAACAAACAGAATCTAGAAGCTGGAAGGTGTATCTCAAATTAAAGATGCAACACTCCTCCCTCTTAGCAGAGAATAAAGAGAACAAATGAACTAGAGGTCGACAAAGAACAAAAATGTGGAAAGTTCCAAGCACCAGTAACCGTTAAGAAGGAGCATAAAATAAAGAGCACAACTGATCAAAAGGCAGTGGAGTTCAGTACCAAGGACCCCGCTGAACGATAATGCCAGAGAAGTAAGGGCTTCCACTCAGGGGAGTAAAAGCTGAAAATAGAATAAAGGGCTTTCGACACAGTGAGTTCATACAGCTCCACAGAGAATTAATTAATTGCTCTTGGGGCTCAAGGATACAGAAGGGACTAAAGTGATCTTGTGAATAGGAGGAACAGCTCAGCAGAGAATAAATCGTTTTCTGAACAAAGAGAGCTTACCGAAGGCTGCAGGAACAAGGAAGGCACAGCTCACAAGAGAATTAAGGCTCTATATACTAGAAGGCAGCAGAGTACAGGTTCTCAGTACATAGCGTTCCAGGGATGGGGATAAGGCATGATTGAACAGCAAAGCACTTCAGATAGCGGTCAAAGCAGGTAGAGCTCAAGGAATAAAGGTAAGGTTCAGAAGGAAATAGAGCTCTGGAATACAGGAAGGGAATTTAGGGCTCCAGAACCAAGCAATAGCATAGCAAGTAAACTGGGAGAACATCTACCCCAGCGTTGTAGAGCTCTAGTGACATTTAGTGGCCAGAGGGAAGAATAAAGGGTTCTAGAGTCATGGATAAGGTAAAGCTACACACAGACAGGAAAGAGGTATGTCTCGGAGGACAGAACTCTCGGAAGCAGATGATAGAGCTGGAAAAAACTGAGCTGTGCGCAGAATAACTGGCTGTGGGAAAAAGAGGGAACAGCACTGAGCAAAGAATAAAAACCTAAGGGGCGTGAGGATGGAGAGTACGACAGGCAATTAAGGTATTTAGGGGAGGAGGTAGACAGTTCATATATAAAAGCAATTCGGGGACCAGGAGAACTACGCAGAACACGACACTTTGCCCCCAAACCAAACATGCCCTCAAATTCTCGACAGGCTGTTAACTATTCATCTAATGAACCCCGACCTACTACCCACCCACAAGGCAATGAATATGTGCAGTCTGGCCACACACTCAGACACATGGCCGGCTAAGCAATTTCAACACCCGATTACACAAAGTGACAAAGCAAAACCTTTCCATCAGACTGTGCCAAGGACACCATGCGGGTAGTTCTGCCAGCCCCGCGTCACTGAACTCTGTCTAAAAACTGCTGAATCCAAGGGCAGGGGTAATGGCCTATGGCGACACCAGCCAGCCAAGGGACAGTACTGTAACAGTTGCACAACACTACCGCCCCGTCGCAGAGAGCTCTGCCACATCCACACAAGGAGTAAGAACCCAGTGCCCAAATCACTGAAGTACAGGAAGTGCAGAATTATTAGGCAAGTTGTATTTTTGAGGATTAATTTTATTATTGAACAACAACCATGTTCTCAATGAACCCAAAAAACTCATTAATATCAAAACTGAATATTTTTGGAAGTAGTTTTTAGTTTGTTTTTAGTTTTAGCTATGTTAGGGGGATATCTGTGTGTGCAGGTGACTATCACTGTGCATAATTATTAGGCAACTTAACAAAAAAAAATATATACCCATTTCAATTATTTATCATTACCAGTGAAACCAATATAACATCTCAACATTCACAAATATACATTTCTGACATTCAAAAACAAAACAAAAACAAATCAGTGACCAATATAGCCACCTTTCTTTGCAAGGACACTCAAAAGCCTGCCATCCATGGATTCTGTCAGTGTTTTGATCTGTTCACCATCAACATTGCGTGCAGCAGCAACCACAGCCTCCCAGACACTGTTCAGAGAGGTCTACTGTTTTCCCTCCTTGTAAATCTCACATTTGATGATGGACCACAGGTTCTCAATGGGGTTCAGATCAGGTGAACAAGGAGGCCATGTCATTAGATTTCCTTCTTTTATACCCTTTCTTGCCAGCCACGCTGTGGAGTACTTGGACGCGTGTGATGGAGCATTGTCCTGCATGAAAATCATGTTTTTCTTGAAGGATGCAGACTTCTTCCTGTACCACTGCTTGAAGAAGGTGTCTTCCAGGAACTGGCAGTAGGACTGGGAGTTGAGCTTGACTCCATCCTCAACCCGAAAAGGCCGCACAAGCTCATCTTTGATGATACCAGCCCAAACCAGTACTCCACCTCCACCTTGCTGGCGTCTGAGTCGGACTGGAGCTCTCTGCCCTTTACCAATCCAGCCACGGGCCCATCCATCTGGCCCATCAAGACTCACTCTCATTTCATCAGTCCATAAAACCTTAGAAAAATCAGTCTTGAGATATTTCTTGGCCCAGTCTTGACGTTTCAGCTTGTGTGTCTTGTTCAGAGGTGGTCGTCTTTCAGCCTTTCTTACCTTGGCCATGTCTCTGAGTATTGCACACCTTGTGCTTTTGGGCACTCCAGTGATGTTGCAGCTCTGAAATATGGCCAAACTGGTGGCAAGTGGCATAGTGGCAGCTGCACGCTTGACTTTTCTCAGTTCATGGGCAGTTATTTTGCGCCTTGGTTTTTCCACACGCTTCTTGCGACCCTGTTGACTATTTTGAATGAAACGCTTGATTGTTCGATGATCACGCTTCAGAAGCTTTGCAATTTTAAGAGTGCTGCATCCCTCTGCAAGATATCTCACTATTTTTGACTTGTCTGAGCCTGTCAAGTCCTTCTTTTGACCCATTTTGCCAAAGGAAAGGAAGTTGCCTAATAATTATGCACACCTGATATAGGGTGTTGATGTCATTAGACCACACCCCTTCTCATTACAGAGATGCACATCACCTAATATGCTTAATTGGTAGTAGGCTTTCGAGCCTATACAGCTTGGAGTAAGACAACATGCATAAAGAGGATGATGTGGTCAAAATACTCATTTGCCTAATAATTCTGCACTCCCTGTAATTTTAACACTGCCTAACTCAGTCAAAAAAGCATTTCATTCAACTCCACGGCTTGTCACAATCACTGCTGATGAACAAACTAACATAACCAGTTCAATATGCCCCACCGCGACCCTTGGTACATACATTTGGGACATCAGAACACCATTTATAACTTTAACATGCCTGGAAGCAAAAGACAAGTTTCTGCAATAACCTTGGATCAGAAGGATGAAATACAAGTGCAAGGTCAGAGTACAGAAACAGAATATCTCGCCATTGAAGGAATAGAGGCCACTCATACCTGGTATAAATCTGACGCAACCAACAATGCGCATTGACACACACACGACCTCGAACGTCAACTGGACCAAGAGCATGGTTCCATTACATCAGCTGCAGCAGGCGCCTGCCACATGCTCACCGAGGATCAACTTACACAGCATAAAGCCAGCCAGATGCAGCCGTGGACCGTATACCATTTAAAGGTCGTACTACATGGACGGGCACATGGGCAGGTCCCATCGCAAACCAGAGGCTCCTACCAAGTAGGTGGACAGAAACAGACTCCGCACCAGACCCCCGAAATCTTTTTAACCAGAAACAGACAAGGACACTGTAAACTGCACGTTTTCAGAGCAGACTTTGCTTAGTATCAGTCTACAAGCACTGATTTTGTCCCCCCAACTAATCAGTAGAAGTTTTCAAAATCTAGATAAAACCTACACAAAAACATGAGAGCAGACAAGGCCAGTCTACCCCCGGACTTGAAAGGTCACCCGGAAGAGATCTCGCTCTTACCCATGGCTTCTCTTTCCTTCCATACTCTACCAGTAAATCCTTTCTTCACACCCAACGCATTTCCCTTTTCTTACACCGCATCCTGTTGCTCTTGGCTCATCAGTAGCCTCAAGCAATATAAATACCCTGAAGCATATCGTCTACAATTTGCCTCTAAAAATCTACCTATACAGTTAAACTGACTGTCATAAGAACAACTAATTACCTTGTCTTACAGGTCTTCCCACAGTGCATCTGATGGACAAACACAACTGTGTGCTTGCGGCCCCAAAAGCAATCCGACTGACACAAACATATGAATCGAACAACAAGTTCTAGTGTCCGAGGCCTACTTGTTTCTCAGAATCAATGAGACATGCCTCTTGCCTTGCTAGAGGCTCCAGCACATGCCAAAATATCAAAACTGACCTATTATATTTAAGTACAGAATTACAATTATAAAAATACACCAGCACCATGTCTACACTTTTTCCCAAACCTCAAGCAGGTGGTTGATTCACAACACATTTCTCGGCCGCTCTAGCAGCTCATGGACTATATTGTGAGCCTGCTCCTCCATAATCACTATTTAAGGCCTGCTGTGATCACAACACATCTTGGATCTCCCAACATCAGTTTGGCTGACAGGTAGTCCCGTGAACCACAGTTCTGCTCATACATTACCCTACTTCCCTGTACTCCTTCAAACAAAAACTGCAGAGATTTTACCCTGTCTCTGTGGCAAAACAATTCTGAATTTCTATATCAACAGCCAGACACTGGTCCTTTACTTTCGCAAGTCGGTCTGTGCCTGAAAGCTTTACCTGGTTTGGCCCATTACCTCTGCCTAGTTTAGTTAACTACTTAATCCATTTCTTAGTTGTTTATTAGGTCTGGCGCCAGCCAAACACTTATGTTACCTTTTATTAACCTGCGTCCGTCGCCACTAGGTAGTTATAGTTGGGAGTGTGTTTCCATTGTAAATGCCTTTTGATGAATGTTCATTAAACTTTACAAAAAAGTGCCCTTTTTGGGCCTAGTGTGTGCATGGAAATTTTGGGGTGATTCGTCAAGCAGGGGGTGAGAAAAAGGGGATGGGAGGGGTTCCAAAAAAATTTTCCCCATTCATTTTTCCATAGGAACTTTAGACACAGCTACAGCCCAAACACCTAAACAAATTTACGCCAAATGAGGCAGTATGCTAGATTTTGGTACAGAAAGTGTTTTTTTGTGATTTGGTGTACATACATTCAGTAGTTTTTGAGTAGTTAAGGCTCAGAAATACTGCATACTTTACTCTGCGGACACGGCAGATCTCTTGCTGAGATCTGATAAGCTGCCATCACAAACAACAATGTGGCGGCAGCCATTTTGGGACTCCAGAATCAGAACAGAGTCCTTAAAAAAAATAAATACATAATTGCCACATAGGGATATAGCCTGACCCCATAGGTTTGAAGGAGGGGGTAATCTCAGAGGGACACCCTACCTGAGGCAAAAAGATTTCTTTTTAATTTTGCTGCATATTCACAGAGGATCCACAGCAAAATTCTATAAAGTACACACCCCTTGTCCTTAAGGCCTCAGGGGATATGGTCCCCGGGGCCACTATTGGCCCTTTATTTTTTATTTATTTTTTAATGCCCCAGGGGGGTGGCTCCGGTAGGGTGGCCACTTTCCCCTCCCACTAAAATCAATAAGAAAAAAAACAAAAAAAAAAGAAGGCCCCAGGGAATGCGGTGTTTGAAGTCCATGCCCCACCCCCCTTTTTAATTAAAAAAAAAGAAACCTCCCTGTGGGTGGGGTCCCTGGGCCCAGTGTGGCTTGGGGAGTGGGACTGTGCCAATGGGATGGATGCAGAACCTGGCTGAAGGCCCGACCATGCAGCCAATACCACACTACACAAAGCCTTCATTTGTGTGCAGCCTGAGTTTGGCTGCCTGCAGGGGGTTGGTCACAGAGCATGGCCTTGAGCAACAGGGCTGGCTTTACGTACAATAATAACATATTACCCATATGCATAAAAAAAAAACAATTCACTGGGAAAGAACAAAGGTGAAAAGAAATGTTATATAGTTAGTTGTAAATTTCACAGGCAATGTAAAAAACCACTGAAATTCCCCAGTAATACCTATTTCAAGTAACTATTACTTGTGTCCCAAGGTTAACTATAACATGCGCCCTCGCCATGCACTGGCAAATACCCCAAATATTACATCACTCACATCATCTTCTATGAAATCATTGATAATATCACTGCAACACTTGCAATGAAATTATAGATGAGACAACTGCATGGCAGGGGCAAGAGTTATAGTTACTTGAGATAACTGGTGAATTTCAGTGGTTTTGAACATTAAAACGTTACATTGTCACTGAAATTTTCATTTTCATTTAATATTACTTTAACCTTTGGCTTGTTCAGTGAATTTATATATTACACACACACTTAACGGGGCTTTCAGTCATCTCTCAGCATTCCTCCACGTTTTCTTCCACACACTACAGCACACAGCAGGGGGCAACGGGTCAGTTTTCTTCATCTGTTTGCCCCTTTCTGTGTGAATGATGGCCTTCTGTCAAACTCTGAAGTACAATGTTGTCATCCACACAGAAAATGGCTCCCTTCAGTACCAGGGACTTGTGAGTCAAGGTATCTTAAAAAATTCACATATACATATATATATATATATATATACACACATATATATACATACATACATATATACACACATTTTTTAAACGTTTTATTCTTTTTATTTGGCGAGGGCCAGACAGTTGCCCAGATGCTGCCACTGGGCCCTCACCACAAATTACAAGTCACTACAAGCAGAGCCCATCTTTGAATGACAGCCTTGTGCATGCATACGGACAGACAGCTCTTGTTAAAATGGGCTGCAAATGTACTCCAAGATGGCTATGTATGCAAGTACATGCACGGGCAGCCACATTTGTGTTTTTTGTAAAACGTTCTTACAAAAGCCACTTCAAAATGACCACCAGTGCACATGGATATGTGTAAATGAGCAGCCATTTTTGTCTTTTGGCAACAGAGTTTTGCAAAACAAGTATTAGCAAGGCCAACAGCTGACCAATAGGCCTTGCTATCGTTTGTTGTTTACTGCTCGTTTTCTCATACTCTCTTTAGAACAACGTCTGAATGGGGATTAAGCCAAACATTAGCAAGAAAGAGAATAAGAATAAAAGACAAGAGAGACAATCGTAAAACAAACAGTGAGTAAAGTGCTGAATGGTGCATGAGCAGAGAACTAAAAAGAAATTATGTTTTAGCAGTAAATCCAAAGCACGGAAATAAACAACAGGGGGGAGAGAGTTGCACATTAACAGAGAAAAAAGAAAATTAGCTGTTCACAGAGGGCTTTGAAGAGCAGTATTGTACAGAGAAAGAGAAAATGGTCTAGGCAGAAGAGTAACATAGCTTCAAACCAGATAATGTAGGAGGTAGCTTTAAAGTAGAAGTAGGAGGAGGCAAAATTGAAAATCACGGAGGAGGAAAAGATCCACAGAGTGGGCTTGAAGTTGAATCTAAACAGAGGGGAAAAAAAGAGAAGCTCTAAAATATAAAGGAAGGACACTAGAAGCCTCGCATAGAGGAATATGTGTAAACTACCAAATGGTGCTGAATTTAAAAATAAATGCACAGGAAAAAAAAAAAAAAAAAAGTTGAGAAAAAGAGGAAACAAATTATAAAAAGCATTTGCAATGCACTAGGGTGTCGCATTTGTCGGAGTTAACAGCTATTCACAGTTGTAAACTCCCAACCGGATTTTTCTTGCATTAAAAGAAAAAACAGCACGATCGCGCTGCTACTGTTCACACGTAATAATACCTATAGGCAAAGGTGCAATTATGAACGTAACCGGCAAAAGTGCAATTAACTGTGTAACAGGGTCGATAGTATGCGAAGCGCTCGACTTCTGCCCAGCGAGATCAGGCTGTGAAAATAGAGAAAAAGTAGTCCACAAACCTGACGGGAAACAGCAAGCCTCAAATGTTTTCTGTACTTGGTCACTGCGCTCGAGGAGGGCTAACCACCGGAAAAGGCATGACGTATACGTGCCTTCCACTAATCAAAGGAAGCGGATTCTAACAGGCAAGCCAACGTGCCAATGAAAGACACTGACGTGACGTCGACGGGGCTCGGAGCCCTTTTCTAATACCTAAAGCGTCTCGCTAGCGATACGCATGCGCGAGCGATGCAGACTCGACCCTAAAAAATAGGGAATAAAGAAAATCCTAAAGAAGAACAGTTCTAAACTCATGAGGGAGAAGCAGCATAACAAAGTGATGGAGAACTTGGTGAAAAGCACAGAGTAAAGATGGAGCACAAATAAACTAGGGAAGTGGAAGAGGAGACATTAAATATAGACGTTCGTGATTCCAAACTTCACAATAATCGGAAGTCATCAACTAAAACCGAAGATCAAGAAGCTTAAGTTGCAATTCAAGTTCCTTTGCACATTTCAAACTAAAACCGTAACAGGCTCTGGCAAAGGCAAAAGGGCTGGTGTAGTTGTGACTTACCTTTAATGCAAGCGTATGCCACAAAAACTAAGAAAAAAAATAAAACATTTTGCTATCTAAATATATATATTTTTTTTTTGGGGGGGGGGGGGGGGGGGGGGGGGGGGAATTTCACCTTCCAATTTATTAGTTGTGAATGAGAAGAACAAATATCCACCAAACCAGGCATTGGAATCACCATCTGCCTACAAAATAATTTTTAATTACCAACTTTAACAACCACTGGCAAAGCCAATAGATACTTATTTTTATACTTAAGGGATATGCCAATACTGTGCAGCATTTGAAAAAAGGCGCTATGCTGTTGCACCACTGTGAAAACATGCATGCGTCCACATACAGAAAGATGCAGGTGCCACTTGTTTTTTTCTTTTATTTACGGAGCCAAGACAGCAGACACCACTTGTATCTGTAAATAAAAATTAGCACAAGGGAAGAACACAGAGAGCCCAAGCTGCATATGAGGGAGAGAGAAACACAGTGTTCAGGGTAGAACCTCGAGTGAGAGAGCTGGAAAAAACATGCACTCTAAACAAAGTGCTTTACAAAAAAAAGTTCCCAATAAGTATTTATATTTCATATTTATAAAGCGCATTCCGGCCAAGGCATCGTAGCGCTAAAGCAACAGGAGTGAGATGACCAACAGAAAAAGAAAAAGAAGAGTTAGCCACAGCTACTTTGGAGAGAGACAAGTTTTTAGCTTCTTTCTAAAGGCTAGGAAATTATGTTCTTTCCTGATCATTAAGGGAAGCGTACTCCAATACTTGGCAGCAGCCACTGTGAATGCCTTGTCACCCCATCTGACCTAACGAGTCCACGGAACATGAACCAGGTTGGAGCCTGTAGATCTAAGCGGACTGCTTGGGACATACCAATGAAGCCCCGATGACAGGTGTTCAGGGCTGCTCATATATAAAGATTTGTGTGTTAGACCTATTGTCTTAAAAGTAATGCCTTTCTTAACAGGTAACCAGTGTAGTTGCCTCAAACTGGCACTAGCCAAGGCTGCCCGGGGAAGATTAAGTATTAGACGAGCAGCAGTTTAGTTAAGCAAAAGCTTATCAATATTAAGCAGTAAAGCATTAAGGGCCAGATGTATGAAACTTTTTTGCACACGCAAACGGGGCGAATCGAAAAAAATCGGCCGTTTGCAAGTGCAAAAAAGGGGTCTGCGATGCATGAAAGGCATTCGCAGACCAAAAATAAGAAATCGCAAAATTTGCGATTTCTTACGTTGCAACCTGGTTTTGCGACTCGCAATCTATATAAAGAGGCCCAGAATGCCTCAAAATCTTTTCAACAATGGCTGCACTCTACGTCATGGCGAGGAGGATAAGAATCTTGGCAGGTTTGAGGAGAGGGAGGAGGCGACAGGAGCGCATTTTCAGAGTGCGCATTACACTTTTTAACCTGACAGAGGAGGAAATATATGAGAGGTATAGCTTGAACTCAGCCATGATACTTGATCTGATAGCGGAGCTACAACCCATACTGCAGCGCAGAACACTAAGGACTCACAGCATACCCACCCATGTGCAGGTATTATGCTCCCTCCACCTACTCGCCTCAGGGAGCTATCAAGGGGTCATAGCAGCAGCTGGAGGGGTATCACAGAGTACCCTCTCTAGATTTTTCAATGCATTCATCAACGCCATGCTGAGCAAACTACAACAGTACATCAGATTCCCCCACACCCCACAGGAATTATAGCAGACAAAAATAGCGTTTTACCAGATAGCACAGTTCCCCCACATCCTAGGTTCCATAGATGGCACACATGTGGCAATCTGTCCACCATCAGCCACAGAGTATGTGTACTGCAACAGGAAATTCCAACATTCCATGAATATACAGGTGATCTGTAATGATGTAGGAGGCATTGCATATCTCGTGGCCAGGTACCCAGGGAGCACACGATTCTTACATCTTTCGCCACAGCGGGATTCACACACGACTGCTAGGTGGGGAGTTTGGTGAAGGATATCTACTAGGTATTGTCCCTCTGTACACTGGCGCATTGATGGCGTGCCGATGTCAGATGCTCAGTTACTCATCATACCCTCTGACCCTTCCAAGAGACAGTGCCTATGCAGTAAGCACCTACATGATGACGCCCTACCTCAATCCTGCAACACCTGCTGAACGGAGATACAATGCAGCACACAGGGCGACCCGCAACGTGGTGGAGCGCACATTTGGACTGCTGAAGAGTCGCTTCCGGTGCCTCCACAAAAGTGGAGGGGCACTACAGTACAGCCCAGAGACGACATGTAGAATGGCCCTAAATCATCTATTTGGGAGACTACCAACGCAAGGGACACCATCATTCTAAGCTCCTCTTGTAAATAAGGAAAGATTTTTTTTTACAAAAGTATTCAAAATCCAGAAACAGGTTTTAGTGATGGAATGAACTTGTGCCTTAAAGGACAGGGCAGGGTCAAAAAAATAACCCCCAAATTCTTAGTGGAGCTAATGAGTACAGGTAAGTCGCCACACGCCGATGGCCACCATTGTGAGCTCCATAGATCCCTGCTAGAACCAAAAAGTAGAATCTCAGTTTTGTCGCTGTTAATTTTGAGCCAGTTCAGGCCCACCCATCTATTAGCCACACAAATACAGTGATGAAAACGGTCAGCGACTTCTTCCCAATTCTTATGTACAGGAATGATTAATTGAGTGTCATCCGCATAAGAGGTGGCCAGGGAGCCAAAAGATCAAATGAGTCTTGCCAGTGGTGCTATATACAAACTGAAAAGGGTGGGGCTAGGCAAGGAACTTTGAGGGACCCCACACGGTAACTGATATGAGGGTGTCTTAAAATCTCCACAAGTTACTATAGTGGATTTGTCCTCTAAAATAAAATAAAAAAATACTTCAGAGGGCATAAAGCTGTACCTCTGACACCTGCTTGATGCAGGCGATGTGTCATAATTTGGAGAGAGATGGTGTCAAAAGCTGCTGACAGGTCTAGGAGCACTAAGATGGCTCCAAGTCCCTCATCAACTAATTTCCAAATAGTATCCAATGCAGTAATGAGGGCGGATTCCATGCTATGATTCTTTCTAAAGCCATGTTGAGTGGGAACTAGACTACCAGAGTCTTGGAGAAACTTGGCCACTTCTTCGTTAATATATTTTTCAAAGATCCTAGATTGAAAAGGCAGCAGAGCAATAGGCCGAAGATTCTTAAAATGATTTGCTTTACTATCTAATTTCGTTTTCAAAGGGATCACCGTCGCTTCCTTCCATAAAGGATGGAAGACTCCCATAGTCAGGACCCCCTGAAATATTGGGTCAAGGGCTGAGGAGACTAGATCAGGGACAAGCTGTAAAAAATGTGGTAGACAAGGGTTGCTAGGAGAGCCATATTTAATAGTTATCATAAGCTCTTTAATCCTCTCGACGTAGTGGCTGAAAATTAGTCAGCATAGGGCTATCATCATCTATAAAACTGTTTAAAGATTCATATAAATCCAATGCTTCTACAGGTTGTGGGAAGCTAGCCTGTATTTGCAAAACTTTACTTTCAAAAAATGTCACAACCTTATTACAGAAGTCTTGAGAGTTCTCAACTTCTGAAGAAATGACAGGAGTTGTAAGAGAACGTACTACTCTGAAAAGTTCTCTTGGAGTATTAGTTGCTTCTTTAATTTTACATGAATAGTACTCGGTTTTGGCAATGTTAATTGCGTTTTTATAAAGACTAAGAGTAGCTCTAAGCTTTGCCTTTTCCATAGGATTAGGCTCTAATCTCCATTCTTGTTGACAGTATGACAGTATTTTCTCTGCAAATTTTCAAGGTCATTGGTAAACCAGAGGCAACTGGCCTTCCCCCCCCCCCCCCCCCCCCCCCCCCCTCCCTCCCCCTTAAGAGCCGGGGAGGTTTGCATGAGCCAGCTGGTCAACAGCTATTCTGATCCCCTGGCAATATCTGTCTGGAGACGATAAAGGGAGTTGCTCTGTAGCTTTCCAACCTGAGACCAGAGCAGGCCTTAGTTGTGATTTCTTAATACCGTTCCAGTGCCTGACTGGCTTCCGGGAAGAGCTAACAGCCTGAGTGTCAGAGAAATGTGTCAACCTAAAAGTAAGGAGGTGGTGGTCAGTCCAATCCAACGCCCTATTGTCTAACAAAACAAGATCATTATTACGAGCAAATATCCCACCAAGTAAATGGCCCGCCCTATAGGTAGCTGTCATAGCTTTTAAGTTCCAATCAAAATCTGCCATAAGATTTAGGAATTCATTGACATGAGGGTCCCGACTATCAAAGTGAATGTTAAAATCCCCTAGTACTATACATTTAGAAGTCATAGTTATTGGCTCAATTATAGATGGCCAATGTTGCATAATAGTGGTGTAGGACCCAGTAGGTCGATAAATCAACAGCCCCTCAAATAGCGTGGTGTTCCTCTGATGAATTTTAAAACAAGCGCCCTCACAGATCTCTGATACCGCATTTGTAGTTTCCCAGCGACAACTGAAAGTGGACCTGAAAATCACCGCCAGTCCACCTCCCTTGCCAGTGGTCTACCTTATTTTACAAATGAATATCCAGGCGGTGTCGCCGCAAACAAGTCAGGGCTTGAGTCTTCTTTAGCCCAAGTGTCATAATAAAAAGGCAATCCAAATTATGCTGGTCAATTAAATCTAGTATTTTGGTTTTATGTTTGATCAAGAAGCGCGCATTAATCAGAGCACAAATCACAGAGTTCATAGCTACAGGCTCTATTTCTTTGTGGCTTTCTTGTGTCACGTGAGGCATGCAATGAGGGGGCGGAAGTGGTGTTATGTAATAACCTAGATGACCAATTGCAGTGTTCACACCTCCAACCTTTTAAATTTTCTGGGGGAAACCTCAGCCTTGTGTTTCTAATGAAAGAAGGGCGTCCTTGGCCGCATCTTCACCGTAATAAAAAGCTGCTGGTTTGGATGACCCGTGACCTCAGGTCAGCAGCTAGAACGCTAACCTGTAATCCCCCAAAGATGGCAATGCCCTAGTGCTAGATGGGTGTTGGGGGGGGGTCTCTGACAGGCCCACACACCCTTAAATGGGATTTCTTAAAGCGAGACAACTTGGCGCAGATAGTGTTTCAGAAATGGTTGTTCTCCCCGAAACTCATGAGCCAGAGTTTGCGCTACGAAGTGTTAGGTGAACAAAAGTGTTCAGTATATAAAAAGCAGAAGCCTGTAAAAACAGATATAATATCATCATCATTGATAACTTTGTCATAAAAAATTATGCATGCAGATGAAAGACGGCACTCATGCGCTGTTCCAGTGAGCAGTAGAAGGATACAAGTCAGCCAATCAAAAGGATGGAAAAGAAGTTATGTTTCAGATGAGGGACAAACACAAGAAGAGGAAGGCATGCTATTGAGTAAGAAGCCAACGAGTGAGAGAGACAAATCCAATCAGTGGTAAGCAATTAGTGGGCTGAAAGTCCACAGTACATTCCTGGTAAGCCCACAATAGATCTTTCGCAGTCTGACAGCTTGTGCACTACCCAACTGGGCAACCGAAGTGCAGAAAATAGTCTCAGAGATATGACTCATTACAAAAAAGTTCTTGAGGTGCTGTCTGCGACTTGTGCTGTGACCAGGAACCCGGGTCACATCAGTCCCGGCGCAGAAGGCAGTACCTCTTACACCCACCCCTCCGTTCACCAGGCCCACCGCACATGTGTAAGTACCCGGGACGACCTCCCCTGCTTTGCTGACCATGTAAAGGTGCCTCTGCGCCCAAAGTCAGAGCTCCATCAGCTCCCTCCCCTCACAGTCCCGTACCAGAGGCATCGAGAACCCAGGTGACAGAGTCCTTGCCCCCTGCAAAAGCGAGAGGAAGCCCTTTCTTTAAGGCAAGATAGCCGTCCTTCGAACCAAGCCATCTGGTTGCTCCGAGCATTCCTATAACACGTCCAGATGGCTAGTCTGCCCTGGAGGTACTGGTGAGGGCTTTCTGGGCTTTTTTGCAATTTCAGGCAAACAACTGACCAGATAAACGGAACTGGGAATTAAAAAACAGGAAGTCATTTCCTTAAATGGCCTATGTTAACATACACATGTTGTATGTGGGTGTGTTGGTATGCTGTAGTTGGCTGCTTAATTTGCTACTACACAACAATCAGCACAGTACGAGTGCTCATTTATCAGTTTAAAAAAAAAAGTGGAAATGTACAATTTTATAACTTCATTTGTTCACAAAACAAAAGTGGATAAGTACTGATAAGATTGCCAAAAAAAAAAAATATGAATAGATACAGATTGAGATAAAAAAAAAAAATACCATTAAAGGGGGAGCTCTATTTAAGATGCATCATTATACAATGGTGGTGTGCATATTTTGAATTTGTCCTCCATGCTCGTTTTTTTTTTTTTTTTTTTTAAGGATTCTCCCCTTCCCCACAGAAACCACTCTAGATTTTAAAAATGTTTTTTTTTGTTTTAAAATGCCTACTGAAGAAATAGTAGTTATTTTCTCTTGCACTGCTGAATAAACACCAGAACGACGTCTTAATGTGTTTCCTAGGTCAGTGGTGTGATATTTTTCCGATGGCTTTTAATGAGGAAAAGGAGGCGTCTATAATTTGACTAGTTATAAAAAAAAAAAATACAAACAAAAGAACCTCAATTCTACGTGGCGGGGGAATATTAAACAATTATAAAATCATATGTTTATACCAACCCTTTATCCAACGTACGTTAGATAAACTATACTTGTTGAGTATGTTACTCAGTTTAACGTGGTCATTACACGGAGTGAAAGGCAAAGCCTACCAAGCCACGATATGGCCTATATATATATATATATATATATATATATATATATATATATATATATATATGATCTGGTGCACTTCTGGCGGCATGGGTACGGGCTAGTTTCATAGGAAGCGCCATACGGACATGATTTCGAGTCAGGGGGCGTAGGCGAATAGGGGTGGATTTGGGCCTCTCAGGGGTTCGGTGCCTCCCGAGTGTTAGGTTGTAAAGTGTAGGCAGAGTGGGGGCTTGATCGAGTCTCTGTACTGTCGCCGCCGGTGAGTATTAAGATTGTCCTGTGTGGGAGCCTTCAGAGGCACGTCTGGATTGTAAATCTACGGGGCGGTGGCAGCACTAATTTCTCAGGACATCGGGCGGGGAATGGGGTTGTAGATTTCCACGTCTACGAAAGCTGCGAAGTGAATAGCTGGGGTGCCATATACATGTGGGTTCGTGGACCGACCGGCTGAGAATAGAATCGATGGGCTCTGAATTCACTTCTGAAGCTAAGGGGCAGTAGTGAATGGGTTTGTTTAGAGTGTCCTTTCAGCGGGAGATAAACGTTCTTCTAGTTGTTATCTCAGTGACTTACCGTTCTCGCACTGGCACGGCACCTTCTCCGTGTTCTGCGCATGTGCGTCTCCCTTTGTCTACGCCAGCAGCGTTCGCACCACTCCGCGCGCAGTCGCGCTAGGGAGGAGGAGATTGAGTGGTGAGAACTAAGGAGCCTCCTCCCGGGAGCGCGCGTCTCACCACTATTAATGCGTCCTGAGCTGACAAAGTCTCCATATTAGGACCAGGCAGAAATTGGCCATCGTCTCCCCGCCCAACGGCGTTGCAGAAATAAAATTAAAATATAAATCTGAGGTCCGTTCCAAAAAGCCGAAAAATAGTTGTTAGCTAGCAAAGTCCCAAACTAGCCCGACTCCCAAAAATATAACGAAAGGAGCTACACCGGAGAGTATTGGTTGTAATTTTCAAAACAAACGAGCGTTGCCTAGGGTCTTCGTTGGCGTGAAGGTTGTTTTTTTTTAATGCTTTTATTGCAAGCTTGGCCCACAAAATAATAAGAAAGTATGCAGCTACGTGGTTGCTACGTTAGCACAATAAATATTCACGGACGTGACTCCATTATTAGTGATGCTATTTAAATAACACGTCTTTCAATTGGGTTATGCATTTTGTTATTATTTGTGAAGAAGGCAAGTCTGTGTCATTGGGGTGGGGTAGGGTGTGGGCATCGCTTTTCCATTCCGGGACTTTGCTAGTGCATAGTCATACATTCTGGGAATTGTAGTTGTGGTTCATTTTAACCCCTGCACTGCCAGGTCTTTTCCCCTCCAGTGCTGAGCCTGGGGAAGTTCGCACTTAGGCCCTCATAACTTTTTGTCCACATAGGCTACCCTTGCCAAATTTGCGTCCTTTTTTTTCCAACATCCTAACGGTTCTAGAGGAGAAGACCAAGAAATTAGCCAAAATACAACTCAAATTTCGTTTTTTTTTTTTTTTACATGGAAAAAAGTGCTGCAGAAGAAAGCTTGTGTTTTTCCCCCTGAAAATGGCATCAACAAAGGGTTTGCTGTGCTAAAATCACCATCTTCCCAGCTTTCAGGAACATGCAGACTTGAATCAGAAAACCACATTTTTCACCACAATTTTGATATTTTACTGGGACATACCACATTTTTACTATTTTTTGAGCTTTCAGCCAATTTCCAGTTAGTGACAGAATTGAGTGTGAAACCAATGTTAGATTCTGGACAGCTAAATATTTCTGAAAAGTAGACAAAATTCTAAATTCAGCAAGGGGTCATTTGTGTAGATCCTTCAAGGTTTTCCTATAGAAAGTAACAGCTAAAATAAGAAAATATTGAAATTGAGGTGAAAAAAAGAGCCATTTCTTTCTACGTTTTCTTCTGTAACTTTTTCAAGCTATGGCAGATTTTTGAAAGCAATATATTGTTACGTCTGCTGGACTCTTCTGGTTGCAGGGATATAAAGAGCTTGTAGGTTCATCAAGAACCCTAGGTACAGAGAGCCAATAAAGGAGCTGTATCTTGCAATGGGTTTTCATTGTATAGCGGGTATACAGCAATACATTTGGTGAAATATCAAGAGTGAAAAATAGGTATCAAGGAAACCTTTGTATGTCCAAAATGGGCACAAGATAAGGTGTTGAGAAGCAGTGGTTATTTGCACATCTCTGAATTCTGGGGACCCCATAATAGCATGTGAATTACAGGGCATTTCTCAAGTAGACGTCTTTTTTACACACTGTCTTACATTTGGAAGGAAAAAATGTAAAGAAAGACAAGGGACAATAACACTTGTTCTTCTATTCTGTTTTCCCTCAAGTCTCCTGATAAAAATGGTACCTCACTTGTGTGGGTAGGCCTAAAGCCCGCAACAGGAAACCCAACATGGACACATCACATTTTTTTATTTTTTGAGAAGCACATTTGATTATTTTGCGTTAATTTGAGAACAGTACACACGGTTGAGTTCCGCAATCATCAATATTATAGCTACAAACCATAGCTGGATAATCATTATTTGATATTACATTACAATAAAACATCATGGTAGGCCCACCACTTCCCCCATATTTTATGATGTTTTCTCAGGCACCCTCGAGCCTCGTAGATCTGTTTTTTGTTTATGTTTACACCAATCAACCCCGCACTCCATCTCGCCAATGACGGAGACCCAGGAAGCCTCCACCTGTGAGCAATTTCTCTCTTAGCAACAAGGCACACAACGCCTTCAAATATCCGGTCAGCCCGAGGGCCTCCCAATTCCTCCAAAAGTTCCAACAATGCAACCTTGGGGCTTAAATCTATGGGACGCCCCAGGACGTCCGCCATTTCCTTGCCAACCCCCTCCCAAAAGGGTCATAATTGGGGCAGGTCCAAGTCATATGGAGAAAGTATTCCCCCGGTAGACCACATCTAGCGCAGGCAGACCCTGCTCCGTCGGACATCCTGGACATTATTGCAGGGTCAAGTATGATGCGTGGAGATAGCTGAACTGCACCATTCGCAGCCTAGCCGACATGGCTAACTCCAAGGGGGGGCAACAGTGCCTCCCGCCAGTCGTCGTCGTCCAGCTCCCGCACACAGCCCGCCCACCTTTGGCGCAGGTGGTCAAACCCAACTAGGGTGTTCGTAAGCACAGATTTATAAACTTGGGACACTGCTTTCTTTCCCAGACTCCCAGCTAACAATTTTGCCTTGAGCGGGCTATAATCAGGGAGCCGGGTATTCGCTGAAACTTAGGCACCAAAGGCATGATGCAATTGCAGATATCGGAAGAACTGCGTCTGGTGCATCCCATAATGTTCTTTCATGTCATGGAATGACACAAGGTTATCCCCTGTGTCACCTAAATAAGTAACCCCTATTAAGTTTCAGTGCCGAAAGCCCTTTAATGTGGTGAGTTGGTGCAATCAGTCTTCATACCACAGTGGGGTCATTCGAGTAAGAAGCTGGTCCCATTTTATGAGTTTTAGGGCCACCCTCCGGTAACCCAGCGACACCCGGCTGCAAGACGCAGTCTGGACAGGAACCTCGCTCCCATAAAACATACCCAACAGGCCTCCAAAGCCCACCTCATGGATCTCAAGTCGATACGCCGGGTCATCCCAACCTCCCGCAAACCAATCGTTTATAGGCACCACCTGTCGGCCAAATAATGGATATATAGATCTGGGACACCTATGCCCTCCTCATATGGGGACTTCTGCACAAGTATTAAAAGCCACTTGTGCCACCCTCCATTCCAAATGAAGTTGGTAAATTTTGAGGTGAGAGCGCAAAACCACGCCCTTGGTATTTAGTAAGGATAGTTCGTGAAGGCGGACAGGTATTCAGGGAGCCACAACATTTTGGGGAGGGCAGAGCTCCCAAGGGGGGGTTCAGGGGGAGATCCTTCCAATGCTGCAGGTCCCTGTCCAGACGCGCAGACAAATCCCCAAAATGTAGTGCCCACGCTAAATCAGGCATAAGGGAAATGTGGACTCCCAAATACTTAAACACTTTTTTACCTGGGGATCCCACTGTCGACTCTTTGCATCCCCCCGACCTTCACCAATGCAGACTTTTAGGCATTGACACGGAGCCCGGATGACTCCCCAAATCGTTCCAACAGTTCCACGCATCTTGGTCCCGATGCGGGCAGATCACTGAGAAACACCACTACATCGTCCGCATACAGCGCCACTCTATCCTCCACTCCATCTGCCATCATCAGAGGATCGCTCCGCAATAAGCATGCTAGGGGCTCAATCGCTAGCGCGAAGAGCATCGGAGACAGGGGGCAGCACTGTTGCGTTCCCCGTTGAATTGGAAATGTCTTGGAGAGCACCCCATTTACCCAAACCTGGGCCATGGGGTGTTGATACAAGAGACGGATCATCCGGCGGAGCAATGACCCGAACCCCATATGTGACAAAATTACCTCCATATAGTCCCATGAAACTGTGTCAAATACCTTACAAAAATCTATGAGAAGAAGGGCCAGGGGACAACTGGAGCAGGAGCCATGGGATACCGCCACCTGAGCTCCTCGGATATAATGCTGCGTGCTCCAGTTGGGCATAAAGCCACATTGGTCCTGATGAATGAGGCGGATCAGCATACGCGTGAGACGCGAAGCCAGAGCCTTGGCATACATTTTTATATCAGCGTTGATAAGGGAGATCAGTCGATATGACGCACACTGGTCTGAAGACTGCCCCTCCTTGGGCAGGACCACAATAGTGGCAGTCAAGTTCAGGGGGAAAAGCCCCCGTCGACAGGGCCACACCGTAAACATTCAGGAGTTGAGGTACCAACAGTGAACAGAACTTTTCATAGTATTCTATTGGATAGCCGTCACATCCGACGGTCTTACCCCCACTAAGCTCTGAAATGGCAGCATCCACCTCTTCCGCCGTTAGTGGATGGTCCAAGTCTTGTGCAAGAGTAGATGGAATAGTTGGTACCTGGAAGTCCCAAACCGGGGAACCCTCCTCCACCAGACGTGGGAGGTGGTCCCCAGCATACAAGTCTTGGTAATAGGCTGCGAAGGCCTGGGCAATCACTTCCAGCTCCACTCGGGTGTTTCCCTCTGTATCTCATATGGCAGGCACTATCCTGGTCATTGCCCCCACGTCGCCAACCAATAGAGCAGTTTACCAGACTTATCGCCCATCTCATAAACTCTCCTGGTTGATGCCTGCCAACATTGTTTGGCCTCCTCAAGAGATATTTGACATAGTTCTGACCGCACCAGAACCAGTTGTCGCTGCACCACTGGTGCATCCGTGCATCTAGCTCGCCCCTCCAGCTCCAATATCTTAGCTTCAAGTTGTTCACAGTGGGCCCGCTGGCATAGTTCCTGTTCGCGAATATAACTTTTGATAACACCTCTCATTGTTGGCTTGCAGGCTGCCCACACCGACACCACGGAGGCCACAGAGCCCACATTACGTTGAAAGAAAACCTCAAGTTCCCTGTCTTCAAAACTGACACACTCCAGGGACTTCAGGTGCCAAGCATTGAGCCTCCAGATTTGGTGATGTGTCCAATACCCATCCCCCCACTCGGCAAACAATGGGGCATGATCGGATATACCCTTGGGAAGGATCTGAACAGACCTCAGATTCATTACGTCCGTAGCCGGAGCCCGCACAAGGTCAATTCGGGCCTCGGTGTGGTGGGCGGCAGACCAATTAGTGTAGGCACACTCACGAGGGTGCCTCACCCTCCATACAGCACAACCTCCCCACGAGTCCGCATAGTTCTTAAGACTCGTCGATCGGGTGCATCGGGCAGAGTTGGGTTCCGCTGAAATGTCCCAGAGCGGGTCCGGTACTGCTTTAAAGTCACCCCCTACCAGTGTGAAACCGGCCGGAAGCAATGCCAACAGCTATCCAACCGCTGCACAGTTGGCCTGCAACAGATGTGGGGAAATGTAGAAGAAAACCAAGTTATACTGCTTGGCCTCCAACTGACCCTCTACTCCAATATACCTCCCCAGTGGGTCCTCATGAACCTTAGTAACGGTTAATGGTAATGACTTATAAAGCAGCAGGGCTACTCCATGAGACCTTTGCATAAACCCCAAGCGGTAGACCCTATCATATCCGAAGCGCCCCAAAAAGGAGCAACGAGTTCCCATTAGGTGCGTCTCCTGCATTAGGACAACTCCCGGGGCATGTCTCTTGATATATCTAAGAACTGCGGTCCATTTAATGTGGTCCGGTAGCCCATTAACGTTCCATGAAATGATCGAAATAATCTTGTGCACAAGAGTATGAATATCTGACCCACAAAGCATCCCGGCAAGCAAGGGAAAGCATGTGGGGACGGCGGACCACCCAACTAGACTCTAGCACTCCATCGCCCAGTCTATGGTCATATCTGAAGGCATAAGTGTATGGAACAGCTGTAGTGTGCAAAACCTGCATGTAAACTTGAAAACAGCATGCAATATGAATTGCTGTAACAACAAGAACAGTGCCCTTACCCATCCACGTCCCCCCTGCCTAACAATTCCACCCAAGAAGCCTCTGTCACCCCCTTGAACATCCTAACCTAAAGAAACTCATGGAGGTGTTAGGCGATCTACAGCTGGATAACCCCCCGCTCATGTACGGATAATCCACCTGACAGCTTGAAGGCAATAGTACTAAGCATGTAATGAGAGGTGTTACCTCTCACCTGCAGCCCCACCCCCGAAAATGAACCCACTCCTATCCCCCAGCCCTCTCGCCGAGGGGAGGGCTCAAGATCACAGTAACTCAGTTCAAACATATTCCAGTACTAGCTACATTGGCCTTCACAGTTCCATAGCTCGAAGCCTTGTCATAATTTCAGTCAAGGGGGACACCCACTGGAGTTGAAAACGGCCAGAGTATCCGATAGACTTGAGTTACAGGTCTCCGCCTGCTTCAGCTTCAGATCCAGTCCCTGGGCCGGGCTCGCCTAGGCGTCTCTTCCTTCCCTACCCCAGGGGCATCCCCGCCTGGACCTCTGCCGGTGCTCGTGAGCCTCCACGCTAGGCCTTGGCCCCGTTCGTACGATCCGCTACCAACTCATTTCTGGGATGAGGAGTATGTTCTACGTCCATAGTTTTTGCTCAACTTCCTCATCTGATCTCCTGCGTTGTTGCACATCATGAGTATAGTCTGGGAAAAACCGAATTTTGGTATTTGAGTAGCGTAACTCCCCTTGGGAGCGAGCCTCCCGCAGAATAGTGTCACGGTCTCTGTAGTTAACGAGTCGGAGCACCACCGACCGGGGAGGAGCACCCAGTGGCGGTCGCTTGGCAAGTGCCCGGTGCACCCTCTCCACCACAAAGCAACTTGAGAGCTTGTTCTTGCGGACCCATGATTGGAACCAGGTCTCCATGAGGTCCTCCATTCTGCCTCCTGTTATTTTTTACGGCAGCCCTACCAGGCTGAGATTCTTCCTCCGTGACCGGTTTTCGGCATCCTCAGCCCTCTATTCCAACCTGGCCACCTTTGAAGAGAGTTGAGTAAACCGTGTTCGAAGTGCAGACACTATGTCCTCCACTGTAGAAATTCTGGTCTCAGTCTCAGTCCCCCTCTCGGCCACTCGCCGCAAATCTTGACGCACCAGGGAGAGGTCCACGTGGACCCCATCCACCTTTGACTCCACCGCTTCCCTTGAATCTTGGATTGCCTTCAGAAGTACTGCCATGTCTGGGAAGGGCAGGGGGGGGGCAAGTCAACCCCACCGTCACACCCAGCCGGCACCAGAGTCCCTGGTCACTGTGTACTGATCCATTATAGTTTGTGCCACCTTAGTCTGATGGGGTTTGTCCCGACCCATATCCGGGATCTTTTGCTCGCCCATTCCCTCTCAACACACAGTCTCTCTTAGGATCAAGGTAAGGGACTAGGAGACCGGTGGCCGCACCAGCACTTAGTTTGGCAGCCCTCTTACATCTGTCCCCAACGTGTCCCCCTCGGGCCGTAGGGCCCCAAAGCGATCGTGTCTCACCTTGGATTTTGACAAGTGTAGGGCCCCGGCAGGAGAAGCTTCGTCAGTCACTCGGGCAATCCGACAATTATCTCCAGTGGCGTTGGCCCGAGGGCCAGACCGGCTCCAGCCCAGGCCCCGTGATGGTTCCCCACAATCATAGACAGCCCCACAGCACCGCAGGCCCGGGCCTCGATACAGCCCAATTCCAGGGCCCCCTCGATCAGCAGCCAATCCTCGCTGTGTGCTTAGGCCAGTCACCCCAGTTGGTCGTAGGGCAGCACTCATCCACTGCGGGGGCAACCATCGCCCCAGGTGTGTCCAAGAGACCACTGTGCATCTCCTTATGTAAGCAACTGCTGGAGGGGAGCAGTTCTCCTGTCCTTTCACATCTCCCAGCGGCCCTCCAAGACACTAGCCAGCCAGGCCGCACCGCTGAACGGGAGTACAAGAAAAGAGATTGAGCTACAACTAATGTCCACTGCTATCTACAATTGTAGAACAACAACAACAATCAAGATAACTGAAATACACAAAATGATATTTATTACATATGTATGTACAACAACAAAAGAACATAATGATCAAGATTAAATATAAAATATTTACATATTCACAGGGAACGACACATACATTTATATATAGTGAATAGACAGAGACAAAGAATTATGCAAAACAAAAACACAACAAATAATGAAAAATAATAGAATCATAACATTGAAAAAAGGAGCAAAAAAATCCAAGTTGTCCAAAATACAATACAATACAATTTAGATATATACTTTCTCTACAACATTATTTTAAAGCCTTACTAGTATTCACAGTTTTAACATGTTAACTTAGAACCAGATCGCGTCTCCACCTAATTCAAAAAAGAAAAATTACTTGGACCCTAAAATTCATATTCCATTATAACAACTGTAGGAACTAAGCCTACGCGAATTTCGGCGGTAAACCTCTGTTTTGTAAAGCCGCCTTCATCAGGGCAGTTCCTTTTTGATGTTAGGTAACTGATATCGCAGATCTTTTAGATTCTCGTCTTTCCCATCCGAATCACATCTGATAAACATAAAAAGTAACAATAAGGAATACCATAGTAATATGTTTAATCTAATTCCTTGAGATTCCGCCATCCTACCTACATAATACCACAAACCAAGAAAAATCAAAAGGAATACCAAAGTGCACGAACGAAGAAATCAAGTGAAAAGATTCAAAAACAAAAATTAAAGGACAATAGAAACCAAGAAAAGATTCCACACCAAGAAACAGTGCAAGAGAATTCAAACACCCACTACATGCAGAAAACCATAAAACCTATGTGGTTTCCCAAACTACTCTCCACAGTAAATGTATTAACAATATTAAATACCAGATGACAATGTTGATGCATTCTCTCATAAAGAGAACACGGAAAGGTTGTTTCTCTAGCTTCAACTTTTGATCACACGGGGCTCCCCATATAGGCCCACAGTCAGATTCACAAATCCATCTCTATTTCAAAACAGAAAACCTCAAATCAATAAAAAAGATCCATTAGTCTAATAGGCCAACCTTGTACCTATAGGAGCAGTAGCTTGTTCCTAAACATACCCAAATGGTCTTCAAAATAACCGGATTCCTAGAAGGATAAATATCACAGCTTCCATCAGTCTTTCATCTATATATAAAAAAAGAAAGAAAAGAACGGAGAAAACGAAAATCACAAATATAACAAAAATAGGATTCCCCTATCACAAATATTCTCTCTTATCTCTTATTTTATAACATTAACTAGAGTCCCTTATTCCTAATAGTACAGAAAGCAGCTCAGAACGGGCCCATCACAGTCTCACTCCACCATCTTTGTAGCGATATGTGGCCTTCCAGACCGCAGCACCATTAGCAATCAGGGCCGCCCGGAGAAGAGGACCCTCACCTGGGCGCCCACACAGCCCAATGCAGCATCTGCCCCAGGATCCGTGGACTTCAAACTCCCCCCACGCGTCCTAGGCAAGGAGCGTTCACCTCCTTTGCACCGTGTCTCAAGCCCTGACACAAGGCTCACCAGGCCGTCCCCGCGGCCTCAGGCAGGCAGACGCAGGAGCACTCAGCAAGGAGGTGAGTGACGGGGGCCAGCAGGGCAGCTCCAGGCGGCGGCCCGGCGCCTCCCACCACCACCACACGGCCCTAACGCCACCTCTCCCCTCTCACGCTGGTCGACGGAGCCCTCGCTTCAAGAGGTCCTCCTCCAGGCCCTGGACCACTTCCGCCACCAGCCACAGCCCACCTCGGGCTTCGCTACTGCTCCCCCGGCCGCCCTTGTGCGTTGACGCCATCAGCCAAGGGCCGCACAGCTGGCTCCGGACTTGGCCCTCCGCTCTCTCTCCCGCGGCCGTTCCGACCCATCACGGGACCCGGCAGGCCCGTTTCAGTCTTCTTAGGTCACGTCTATCCTGGTGGGGGTGGTATGCTGTCAAGCAGGATCGTTCAGTACTGAGGAGGAGCAGGAGCTCCCTCAGTTTGCGACCGCCATGATTGCTCGTTTGGCCACACCCCAGACACATCACATTTCTACATTGAAATCTGACATGTTTTTTGGAAAGTGCCTAGCTGTAGATTTTGGCCTCTAGCTCAGCTGGCACCTAGAGAAACCTACCAAACCTGTGCATTTTTTAAAACTAGACACCTCGGGGAATCCAGGATGGGGTGAATTGTGGGGCTCTCACCAGGTTCTGTTATCCAGAATCCTTTGCAAACCTCAAAATTTGACAAAAAAAACCCTATCCTCACATTTCGGTGATAGAAAGTTCTGGAATCTGAGAGGAGCCACAAACTTCCTTCCACCCAGCATTCCTCCAAGTCTCCAAGATAAAAATGGTACCTCACTTGTGTGGACACATCACATTTTCCCCAAAGAAAACTGATTTTTGTGGGGTGGAGGGGGGACACCCGCATTTTAGGTCCTGGGCACAGCAGCCATCTAGGGAAACCAACCAAACCCAGACATTTCTGAAAACTAGACACACAAGGGAGTCCAGGGAGGTGTGACTTGCGTGGATCCCCCAGTGTTTTCTTACCCAGAATCCTCAGCAAACCTAAAATTTAGCTAAAAAATCTAATTTTTCCCATATTTCTGTGTGGGATCACCGCACCGGCACAAATTTCCTACCACCCAACATTCCCCCTCAGTCTCCCAATAAAAATGATGCCTCACTTGTGTACGTGGGGCAAGTGCCTGTGACAGGGAAAAGCCAAAAACATGTTGAAATTGAGGGGGCACCAAAGTGGGTCCAAAAGGGCAGTTTGAAAAAAAACGTTCTTAGGCTGACAAGTGGGGCAGAATTTCTATCGTTATAGATGCGACAATACTGGGTGTTAGGAATTTTGTGGATTCCTGCAGATTCTGGAAGGTTCCATCACAAAAATATGAGAAAAATATGTGATTTCAAGCAAAGTTGGAGGTTTGCAGGGCATTGTGGGTAAGAAAATGGTGCAGGGTACATGTGAAGCACACCACCCTGGACTCACCCAGATGTTTAGTTTTCAGATGTGTCTAGGTCTCGTAGATTTTTCTACATAGCAGCGTCCCAAAGTCCAAAAAGTGCAGCCCTCACCATTCCAAGTGGGACGATTTTGAGAGTTAGAAAGCTCTCATGGCCCAAATGTAAAAACACAACCCAAAATAATCAAATGCCCTCTTGATTGCTGTTGGGATAAGATCTTTTAGTGTGCGGGGGAGAGCTGAAAGACTGTTAGCCCCTTCAGTTGGGGCGGGGGCATAACCAAGCCCATACTGGTTGGTAGCCACCACCTCACTATTTTTTTCAATTCCTTGGCATCTAGTAGGCTTTCTGCCCCCCCCCCCACCCCCAGGGAGTGGATCGGGGTAATTGCCCCACCTGTCCACCAGTGGGCAGAACAACTTTATACCCATTTATTTGGGGGTGGAGGTATGGCCATACGCCCACCCTCTTTTTTTAAAAATAATTCTTCCCTGGTGTCTAGTGGGCTTTCTGCTTCCCTTGGGCCTTACAAAAATAGGGCGATCTGCCCCCAAGGGGGCAGAAATGGGCAACAGTAATGTGGTCCCATGGGGAGCGACCCTTGCCCAAGGAGCTGCCCCCTCAAACAAAACACACACATACACACCAATCCCTGGTGCCTAAGTGGTTTCTGCCCCCCTCCGAGAAATAAATTAATTAAAAAAATTGCTCCACATCTGTAACAAAAAAATCCCTGGTGCCTAGTGGTTTCTGCGCCGCTTGAGGGCAGATCAGCCTAATTAAAATAGTCCAGTCTGCCCCCAAAAGGGGCAGAAATGGGCTAAAATAAATTTGCCTCCCCCAGGGGTGCAACCCTTGCCTAAGGGGTCACTCCCCTTAAGTGAAATTGGCAAAAAAAAAATCCCCGGTGTCTAGTGGTTTCTGCTCCCCTTGCGTGCATATTAGCCTAAGAAAAATAGGCCAATCTGCCCCCCAGGTAGGCAGAAATAGCCTAAAATAAAACTGCCCCCCCAAGGGAGCGACCCTTGCCTAAGGAGTCGCTCCCCTTCTGTAAAAAAAAAAAAAACCCTGGTGCCTAGTGGTTTCCGCCCCCTTTGGGGGAAGATAGGCCTAGTTAAAATAGGCCAATCTGCCCCCAAGGGTGGCAGAAATGGCCTAAAATAAATTTGCCCCCCAAGGGAGTGTCCCTTGCCTAAGGGGTTGTTCCAAGGGTCGCTCCCCTTGCATGAAATTGATGTGACAACAAAAATCCCTGGTGTCTAGTGGTTTCTGATTGTCTTAATAAAAATAGACCAGGAAAATAGGCTGCAGGAATGATCAGAAAGACATGAAGGGAAAGGAAAGGCCTCAGATGGGTGGAGGATTTATTGAGGAGAGGTCAGATTTCTGCGTGTTTCTATGCGTCTGGAAAGGTGACTGTGGTGATGGATGTGTTGAGGATGGTAGTGAGTTGGTGGCTAATTTTGTTGCTTCCTAGGTTGAAGAGGCAGTGGTGGCAGGGGTCCATAGGTGCTCCAGAGTGAATGGAGTTCACAATGGATGTGGTGTTTGGTCTGGTGCGTTGTTTCCATGCAGTGAGCTGAGTGGTGGAGGCTTCCTTTAGGGCAGTGGTTTTCAAACATTTTTATGCAACGCCCCCCTCAGAATTTTTCACAATTATGCTATTAAATTGGCAATGTTTAAATATGTCTAGACTTATTTAAACATTTCAGTTAAGTTCTGTTACCTTTTTAAAAATGCAGTATTTTGTTTTTCTTCTTAAACCAAAGCACAGTTATGTGCAGAATGCTTCTTTTGGCCAGAGCCTGGCATCCCCCTGGGATCACTTGAGGACCCCCTAGGAAGGTCCGCCCTCACAGTTTGAAGACCATTGCTTTAGGGTGAGGAGGCTGAGGAGGTCGGTGGGTTCGGGCTCGAAGTTCTTGTAGATGGTGGATAGCTTGTTGTGGAAATGATGCACTAGAGGGTTGCAGAGTTCCTGTGACGGAGGAATTGTGTCACATTATGATATGTAAAAGTAAAGTTCAAGAATGGAAAGTAGTGTTCTGGTTGGCATAAAGCCATCTGGTTACCCTAGGACATAAATACATCACCAACAAACCAAGCCCTCAACTTGCAGGCAAGATAAATAGGTGTTATTTAAAGTTAATATAAAATATATAAAATAAAATACACTGTGAATCACTGTCACTGAACAAAATAAACTATCTAAGGTACAGGAGAACAATGTCCACAAGCTTTGTGCAGTCACTCAAAGTAAAGGAAGCCAGTAACTAAAGTAGACTGACCTACTGCCAATTCCGTATGCAGTACAGGATGAAACCAAAATGTGAATGATAATTTAACAGGCCAACGCATAGAGACCACTGACCAGCTGCCCCTCAATATATGCACCTTATGTATGATTTTTTTTGCAAAAATAATAGTCTGGCAAGTCCGCAAAATCTCAAAGAAATATCTGGTCTTGGCGGCACTTATGAAATCTGGCAAGGGGAAAGAGTGGGCAGTGGGGACTGAGGAGTGATTAGGGGAGGGAGATGTCTTTGAGAGATATGAGGGGTATAGCATGCAGAGGGACCAAGGAGTTGTTGCAAACATGGTGTCTGAGAACCACAGTGTCTTGCGTGGTTCCATAGTTCCCAGGTTTCAGGAAATACAGCATGAAGCCCACAGGTGTTGTCTGTGAGTTTCACTCAACTGGGGCTGCCCTCCCTTGTGCTCCTAGACCTAGCTGCTGCTCCTTGTTCCCCCAGCTCCAAAATGACAATCACATTCCTGAAGGTTTGCAGCTGTCTTTTAAGGCTTCTCTGCAGTTAGTCTGACTTAGTTTCTGTTCCCACTTCTTTGCTTTCCCCATCATGGCTGTGTGTTCCTTGATCCCTTTCTGGTTTTCCCAGTCCTGTGTGTTTATTGTTGTGGGATGTTTGTTATCATTTCCTTTTCAAGTTATTTTATGGTATAAAGGCTTCAGTCTGGTAGGAGGTTGCCTCACTGCAAAGTAATGTTCCTTCATGTATTCCCTTGCTTCCCTCACTTGCTGATCCAGACTCCTTGCTTCTGACGATTTCCACTATCAATTTCCAGAGTCCTAGCTTTCTTCAATCCTCTGAACTCTTCATTCAAAGAGGAATTTGTGTTATGTCATTGGCTTTTTCCTGTTGAAAAGGTGGCAGCTTCTCAAGCATATTTGCCTATCTTATATTCTAGGTGGCATTGTGGCTTTGCAAAAGAATCGCCCATACATCGGACAGCGGAAGATCCAGACCAGATTATGGACTAGTGTCCAGACTTGAACAGGGTGCAACAGCAAAACATTCCTTACTGTTTGTGACATGGATCCTGGTGTAGACCTGGCTCCTTTCCTTCAGAAACAAACTTTGGAATTGGACCAGATAAGGACCGGGAATGCTGTCCTTCACTAAGCAATCCATTCAAGGTGTTGAGACCTTCCTACCATCAATCCTTGAAAACCTAAGTGTTCTGGAGATCCTTCAAGATTAAAGGAGTTTCTGGATGGCCTGCTGGTTTATTATCCCTTTCCACCTGGACAGTTTTCCTCTTACAGATCCAAAGTGGGGTATCTCATTGGTTTCTTGACCAGTGCAGCTCTGGTTTGGGGAGCTCCCTTACTTGTCACTGCAGACCTTGTTTGAACAAATATGCCAATTTCCTGGTAAACTTCAAAAAGCGTTTTGAGAGACCCAACCATAAAGCTTACACAGAAGACACCTTATTTGGGATATTCCAGGGCAATGCTGATGAATTGTCCTATTACACACAATTTTGTGAGATTGCTACTGTGGAACACAATCAGATGACCTTATTCTGAAGAGGGTTAAAAAAGGAGTTAAAGGATGAGTTGGAAAGAGTTCCCAGGGTTTATTGTAGGAAATCTGCCTTTTCTGCATAGTCACCCCAATTTTGTTTTTACCTCTTGCCCGACCCTACATTTTGTCTGGTTTTAGAACTCTGTGCACTTTATCCCAGCTAACCAGAGGTAAAGTGCCTATCCTCTCCCTTTTAACATGGTCGAACTGACATACACCTAATTGGTATATTTAACTTGCCTATAAGTGCCTAGTATATGGTACAAAATATACTCAGGGCTTGGAATTTAAATGCCTCTTGTATACTACAGCACCTATTATACCATCCACTACAGTGGCTGTGCAAACATGACTTCAGACCTACTACTGTAACCTTACTATAGTCGTGTAGAAACTGCAATTCAGCCTGTCTAAAAACCCTTTTGATGTAGCAAAGCCTCCCTTTTAAATATTATTAACTCACCCCTATTCCGTCCTTGTGGCCCATAAGGCAGGGTGCATGGTATTTAAAAGTAGGACATGTAGAAATGCAATGCTGATGTTTCCTTACAGTGACTAGCACCCAAAAGCTATTTTTCACTGTGGCAGGCCTAGCTGTCCTTTGTTGAAAACCAGAGTACAGGTGAAAATACTAAATTCTGTGTCTCAAGAATGGGATGAGCTAGAAAATAATTAAACAACTATGTATAATAGTTATTAAAACCCAGTTCCTTAATGAAGTCAGATTTGTAATAAATGTTAAAGAAAAGTGACTGGAGGTGCACTTGAAAGGATGGAACCTGGATGCCAAGACGTTTATTGTGCATACACTGTCTTGTTGCTGGAAACCCCTGCTTTTGTTTTACTAGACTTCAATTTCTGGGTTTATTGTTGTTAAAGTAGCTTCTTCAAAGTGGATTTTAGTGTTAGGGGCACTATGATTACCATAGTACACTCCCCACACACACACCCAGCCCTCAAATCCCAAGGTTAGTGTGACTGAAGACTTTCACCATCTTCAAAATACCCAAAGGGGGCAGAGTTAGCCCCTGGAACTGATTAGGATGTGCATAAATGTGATTTCTCCAAGCATCCTTTTCAAAACACTCCTGGATATGAGAAAGAGGACTGGACCTGCTGTCTGTAACCCGAGAGGAGACCTGAAGGATTGGACCTGTTCCTTCTTGTACCAGGGCAAAGAAGTGGGCTCCAAAGACCAGAAGGCTGGCCTCCTATTCACGCTACAGGGCTACATCAAACTATAAGAGGCTTTTTCTGCAACTGCTCAGTTGACCAGTAGGAGACCCTGCTGTTGGCCTCTGCATGACAGCCTTTAAATCTCTGAGTGCCTTCCCTGAGGTTGTAGGGACATAAGAAGTGTACTCCTGTGGTAGACTTAAGGGACTGAAAGTAAAATATTTGACCAAAATGAACCTGTTTGGTGTCTCCGACTCATCCCCATCTTGCGCCTAGGACCTCATCGTGTGACGCCGCGAGGACCTGCGGCCACCCACTTGCAGACCACGGTCAGATCAGCGGTCCGAGTCCTGGACGGCCGTTTCTGCCGCGGGCCGCGTTTTGAGACACGTTTCGGGACGCTGCCTATTTTTCGGTCCACAGTGCTACTGGTGCATCTTTCTTTGAGCTCTGCTTCACGCTGCGCCCACTTTTTGCCCTTATAATCTCTCTTACCTATTCTTTCAGCCTTTTTTCTTTTTTCTTGCTTTCTCTTTCTTTATGGTTTTCCTCTTAGACATGTTTTCTTCTTCCCAGGAGTCTGTGTTTCCTTCCCTGCATGCTTTGCTTCCTCTTTTACACCAGGGCAATTTTTCCATTCACTCAAATGTGGCTTTTCCCAATTCAAGATGGTGTCTTCGGAACTTCCTGTGTGTCACTTCCTGTTTGCCAGTATATAAGCACAATTGGTCTTCTGATCCTTGCGTTGCAAGCACTTCCATTCTGGTGGTGCTCCTCGCTCCTGTATCCGGTGTTTTTTTCGTGGCTGCAGTTTTTGCTATTTCCAGTTCATATTTCGCTTCTCTTTTTTCTTACCTCTTTTTCAGGAGTTCCTTGCTTCTGAGGTTTTTCCCAGGATTTTTTTTTTCCTCTGGGACTCCTTCTGGAGGTCACTGTCTGCCTGGTGTTACCCTATCAGCAGCACCGTGGCTACTGGAAAGGGTCGCCTTTACCTTGGTCAGTCCAGAAAAAGCAAGAGACCAGGTGGTGCCTCTAGATTGACAGACAATCGCGGTAAGAAGCATTCAGATCGTGACGTGTGTGAAAGTGAGTGGATTAGGACTTTTTATTAAATAATAAGGAAAAGTAATTGGTCTGTTGGGTTTACATACAACATTAGGGTGTACTTGAAAGGACAGAACAAGATGCCAAGACAATTCTTATGTCTCCATGGTCTGGTTGCTGTGAATTCCTGCTTTTGTTCTACCAGATTTTTATCTATGGGTTCATGGGGGGTACACCGGTTAATTTACACTGGATTTTGGTGTTAGTTGTGGGAGGACACCCGGATTACCATAGTACACTCCTCACACACTCCACTCCTCAGCCCTCAAATTCTAATTTTAGTGTGACCGAAGACTTTCGCCATCTTAAAAATATCCAAAGTGGGTAGTGTTGGCCCCCTGAACCTTTTCCCCAGTGGTTAGGGTGTGTCCAGGAGTCAGTCCCACTCAGTAGCTCGTAGCAGGCACAAATGTGGCATCTCCAGGCACCCACTTCAGAACACTGCTGGGTCTGAGGAAGAACAGTAGATGACTGAATCTGCTGTCTGTACCCTGGAAGAAAGCCAGAAAAATTAGACCTGCTCCTTCTTGTATCAGGACAAAGAAGTGGGCTCCAAGGGCCATAAGGCTGGCCTCCTATTCACGCTAGTGGGATACATCAACCTAAAAGAGGACTTTTCTGCAACTGCTCAGTTGACCAATAGTAGTCCCTTTTGTTGGCCAATGCCTGATATCCTTTACATCTCTGAGTACCTCCCCTGAGGTCCTAGGGACGTTAGAAGTATACTCCTGTGGTGGACTTAAAGGACTGAAAGTAAAATCTTTGACCAGGATGAACCTGTTTGGTGTATCTGACCCATACTTCATCACAGTCAGAAAGTCATTGTGGGGTAAAGTCAAACTTAAAATGACTCTTATGTTCCCCTGGTGGCCTACTGTTTACAAGGGTTATGTTATATTCTGTCCTGTTTGTGCAGAATCCGGGGCAGTTCATGACAAGCCAATTAGCTTTCTTCATCCTTTGCCTACCCCTCTGTCATGGGTTATATGTTAAAAAGAATGGGTCACCAGACAATTTGTTATGGGCGAGCGCAAATCGCTCCATCCATTCTGTAATCTCTCTTTGGGCTTCAAACCACGATCATGCCACGTCAGTCACTTACATTGGTTTGTTGGCTTGCCTTTTAAAATCTGCTTACTTTCATTTGTGAAAGGCATGCATACGTCATGCCTTTTTAGGTGTTTAGCCCACCTACACAGCACCGGTAAAGTACCAAAAACATACGAGGCTCGATGTTTTCAGCCTGGGGTCCGGACTATTTTACCTTTTTATTTTCCATGCAGCGCATTCGCGCTGCGTTTTTTTTGCTTTACAACGCTAATAGCTCTAACTCAAACAAATGCAAGACTTGTTGCATTGAAAATGCTTGTCTTAATATGGGTTCTCTTTATTTCTCTATTTTCTGTTTTTCTCACTTCAGGGTGCCTAATGTCTCTCTTCCTTTTTATAGTCTCTTTAAGTTCGTCTTTTCATCCTGTTTCTCTTAGTTTAGGGACGTCTTCTGGCCGCTCGCTGAGTGCCAACCAATCTGCCTCAGAGGAAGAGTGAGAGCAACAAGGAACCGGAGTCAGGTAAGTCCCTCAGAGTTCGGGGTTATGGGGTGGGAAAACCGAGAAGGTGCTCTTGAGTGACTGATGAGGAATATAAATCTTTGATGATATAAACCCAGGTGGTGACCCCATGCAAATAAAGTATCTGGAGAAGGGCCCTTCACCATAAACCTCAACCATCACAGGTACAGTGTGTCCTCTCCACCTGTCTCTTCACCGCCCTCCCCTGCTTTATTGTAGGATACGGTTCGATACCAGAAAGACCGTACCTTGTTTAGCCATGCTCCTCCAGAACTGTGACGTGGCTGTAGGGTATGGATTCTTCCTCCGTTGGCTCCCCAGGCCTCCTCACAGAGCCGTCCTCGGGATCTCCCTGGGCAGGCTCTTCCGTGGCCTTTGTTTCGGGTCCTGCGTCTTCCTTCATGTGTGTCCCCTCTTCTCGCACAGGTCCCGCGTCTCCTTTCCTGCACTTTTCCCCCTCTCGCTCGGGTCCCGCATCTTCTTTCCTGCACATTCCCTCCTCTTGCGCGGGTCCCCTGCCTTCTCTCCAGCATGTTCTCTCTCCTCCCTCTGGTACTGCATCTTCTCTCCAGCACGTTCTCTCTCCTCCTTTGGGACCCATGTCTTCTTTCTCCTCTGCTTCCTGTCTCCGTTTACCCTCCTCTTCCGGCTGGCATTAGAAGCAGTTCTCCCTTCGGGCAGAGCTGCTCGCCAATGTTCCCCCGGGGCACCTATTGGGGTTCTCCGAGTGAGCCGACCCGGTGAACCTTGCTGGAGTCACCGCTGGAACCCCGTCACAAGACTCTCCATCTAGGCATGGCCGATCGGGCCATGAGGACCCCGGGGTCCATGACAGGTAGTCCGCCGGGATCTGAAGCTTCCCCGGAGAATGAATTGTCTTAAAGGAAAAGGGTTATAGGGCTAGAAACCAGCGAATAAGTCTAGGGTTAGTGTCTTTGTTACGGGAAAGCCATGTCAAAGGTTCGTGGTCTGTGAGTACAGTGAATGACCGACACAGCAAATAATATTGAAGAGCTTCGACTGCCCATTTTATATATAAACATTCCTTCTTTATGGTTGGGTACCGCTGTTCTTGGGGCAACAGTTTACGACTGATGTACACCACTAGGTGGAGCTCCTCCTGGCTGTCCGTTTGTAGTAGTACCACTCCCAATCCATGATGAGATGGTCTGCAGAACAAATGGCTTGGAAAAATGTGGACAGCTCAAGACCGGATGGACACATAGAATTTTCCGGAGAGCATCAACCCCCTTCTTCTGGGTTATCGTTAGGGATGTTAGCTTATTGGGGCTTTTGGCTTGTAGTAAATTTGTAAGAGGGGGTGCCTTGTCAGCAAACTGCGGGATGAATCTTCGGTAATACCCGACTAGTCCCAAGAATGATGGTATCTGTTTTTTTATTGAGGGATATGGGATTTCCTGTATGGCCCTGATTTTATCAACTTGGGTTAGGATAGTACCCTGTCGTAAATTATAACCTAAGTACTGTATGGATTCCTGGGCCATTCGGTACTTACTGGGATTCGCTGTCAGTTGTGCTTCCCTAAGGGTACCTAGAACTGCCTCTAAGTGTCTTAGATGTGTATCACAGGCAGGACTGAAGATGACAATGTTGTCAAGATATGCGGAGGCATGGCCGTAGTGTGTCCTAAGAATTTTATCCATTAATCTCTGGAAGGTAGCAGGGGCTGCATGCAACCCAAAAGGTATGGCTTTGAAATGATAAAGACCAAAAGGGGTGGAGAAAGAGAAAGCAGTTTTATTCCGATCTTCTGGGGACAATTACCAGTATCCCTTTATGAGGTCTAAGTTAGTGAGATACTTTGCTGGTCCTAAACGTTCGATCATTTCATCCACCCTGGGCATGGGATTGGTACCAAAGGTTCATATGGAGTTCTACTGATAGAAGTCTATACAGATCCTGATGCTACCATCCAGTTTTGGGACCAATATGATCAAGGAACACCATGGACTCGTGGAAGGTTCAATAATACTGCCTTCCAACATCTTGATTACCTCCTCATCAACTGCGCATCTGTGAACCTCAGGAATACAATAGGTTTTAATGCGTACATGTTTCCCCTCCTCTGTATGAATGTGATGGATAGCGAGTGGTGTTCGCCTTGGGACTGTGGAGGATACGTCCCTATGGCGGTCTACTAGGAATATTACTTGTTTCTTTTGGTCCTCCGTAAGTTTATTGTTTATGTCCGGCAAGGGTTCTTTTAGTCCTAGAGCTGTTGAGGGAAATTGTATATCGAGCATATGGCTGTTGGTAACTAGGGACAGAGGAGTAGGTATGTTACTGGTGTTATTTTTCTCCTTCCACTCTTTCAGTAGATTTATGTGATATATCTATTAATTTTTTGTGTGTGGGGTATTGCTACCTTATATGTAACAGGGGACATCCGTGCTGTCACGTTGTATGGTCCCTGCCATTTTGCGAGAAGTTGGTGTTCTGAGGAGGGAAGGAGAATGAGTACCTTACTCCTGACCTGGAGCTCCCGTAGTTTACTGTTTGGTTGTAGTATTGCTTGTGTCTCTTTTGGGTATTCGTCATCTGTTTATGGATCTCGGCCCATAATGAGTGTAGATTCTCATTAAGGCTCTGGGCATATTCCAGTAGGTTTCTGCCCTGATCCTCCTTCTCTTCCCACTGTTCCGCAGCCATGTCCAAGACAGTTCTCAGTTGGCGTCCGAAGACCAGTTCGAAAGGACTACGGCCGGTAGAGGATTGACTATGTGTGCGAATAGCGTATAGGACGAGTGGTAGTTTCTTATCCCAATCTCTACCGACATCCGTAATAATCTTCTTGAGGAGAGTTTTAATTGTGCAGTTGTACCGCTTCACAAGACCATCTGTCTGGGGGTGATATACAGAGGTTTTCAATTGTTTGATACCCCACAGGTCACATATTTGCCCCATCAGCTTCGACATAAAGGGAGTCCCTTGATCAGTCAGTAATTCCTTGGGAAAATCAACTCTGGAAGATAATTCTATCATGGCTTGTGCTACAACCCGAGTAGTCAGGCTTTTCAGCAGAACTGCCTCGGGTATCTGGTTGCATAATCTACCAGCACCAAAATGTAACGATATCCTTGGGAGGACGTGACGAATGGACCTACCAAATCCATACCAACCCTGGAGAACGGGATATTAATTATGGGTAGGGAAACAAAGGGGGCTTTGGGGATTTGTGGACTATTGGTAAGTTGACATTGGGAGCAAGAGGCACAGAACCGTTGGATATCCGCACAGACATCTGGCCAATAGAAATGGCTAAGGAGGTATGATTCAGTTTTTTCCCTGCTATAGTGATCTCCCCCTGTCTGGCTGTCTGGCTATGGGCCAAGTGTAGGACTTGGGATCTATACAGAGCTGGGACAAACAGTTGGCTTTGTGTTTTATTGGCATGTGTTACATTTGGGTGCAGCAACAACTTCTTGATTGTAAAAAAGATTCCTACTTTGTTCGGGACCTCTGAAATGACCTGCTCCCAGGCATTTATGAGTGTGGGATCCTCCCTCTGACATGCTTGAAAGTTCCCCGGGTTAGTCTCCCCGTAGGTTGCTGTGGGAGAAAAGGAAAGAACAGGTGGTAGAACTTAAAGAGAGTATTTCTTCCTATCTTCCCTTTTTTCCCTATGACTCAGTTTCTTCATTTCCTTACCACTTTCTAATGTTTCCCCATGATAGGGGGGTACCATTAACCAGTTGGAGGTGTTTTCCTGGCTGACAGCTTGATTCAACACTACCGAAAAATCATTATAATCGGTACCTATGATGAGGCCTTCTATCAAGTTAGGGAGACCTCTTACGTTAACTAACTCCATAAACCCTCTCCATTCCAAAGCCACTTGGGCTATGGGGTAGATTCTAGTTTCCCCATGTACACATGTAATGGCTGTTTTATCCTCTATACTCTATCACTGTTGAGGAGACACCCTATCAGCATTCACAACGGACTGAGGACACCTGGAGTCTATCAGAACCTGGGCAGGTTGACCGTTTAATTTAATTTCGAGAATAAATCTGGAGGTTCCATCTGCAGCACATAGTACTCTCCCTTTTGAGAGTCCTACTTCCATTGGTTCCAAATGCTGGACCCGCGGGGACAATTCCGGGCGATGTGTCCCCGCTCTGCACAGTTATAACATTGGGGTTGGGGCATTATTTCTCTCCCCGAGGTCTGGAAAGCCTAGGGATCTCAGGAAATCCTCTCTGAGGGGTTTTCCCGCTAGGGGTCTTTTCCCCAGGGAAAGACCCAAGTGCTCCCCAATGCTGGTATCCCTTGCTCTCCGTCATCCAATGATAAGCACTAGCCAATTTGATAGCTTCAGGTACTGATATATTCGGATGTTGTTGAATCCAGAGCCGGGTAGCATTGGGGAGGGCCTCTAAGTACTGTTCCAATAATATTTTGTTTACCAGCTCTTCCTTGGTGGATTCCTCTGGCTTTAGCAACCGTAGGCCGAGGTCTTGAATTCTGAAGAAAAATGTCATTGGATTATCGGTACTACCCAATTTTTCTAGTCAGAACTTCAGTCTACAGTATAATGTTCTGTATCATACCCCAGTCTTCCAAACATTGCCCTTTTTATCTCATCATAGGGAGTGGTCCCCCCTGGATTGGCAGCTTGATACGCTGTCTGCGGCTCTCCTGTTAACAATGGGGCGATATATTGACCCCATCACTCCTTAGGTCAAGGGGCCAAAGTAACGACCCTCTCAAAGTTAGTAAGGAAGGGATCAGGATCTTTCCCGATCTGATACCTCTGTAATACTGAGCTAGGTACATTGGGATGTACTTTGAAACTCGCAATGGTCTCTGTTAACTGTTGTAGGGCATTCTCATGAACTAGTTAATTATTAGCAGTTATGGTCGCTTGATTCTTAAGAGCTTCTTGTAATTGTTCTCTGTTTCTTTGTGCTGTTTTTGCTTGTTTCTCTATTACCAACTGTAGGTGCCTTTGTCCTTCTGCCTGTTGGCATATCATGTCATACATCAGCATCTGCTTTCCATATAAGCAGTTAGTAGGGCTCTTGAGGTATAATTATCCCTCTTCTGACACCACTGTTGTGGGTTGTATGTTACAAAGAAAGTGTCACTAGGCAATTTTTCTTAATGAGGGTTCTCTTTATGTCTCTATTTTCCCTCTTGTTCTCACTTCAGGATGCTTGCTTAATGTCTCTCTTTCTTCTTGTTTCTCTTAGGTTGGGGATATCTTCTGGCCGCCCTCTGTGCACCAACCAATCCGCCTCGGAGGAAGAGTAAAAGGAACAAGGAACCGGAGTCATATAAGTGCCTCAGATCTCAGGGTTATGGGGTGGGAAAACCGGGAAGGTGCTTGTGAGTTACCGGTGGGGAATATGAATCTTTGGTGATATAAAACCAGGTGGTGTACACATGCAAATAAAGTGCCTGGAGAAGGGCCCTTCACCATAAACCTCACCCATCACACGTACGGTGTGTTCTCTCTTCCTGTCTCTTCACCGCCCTCCCCCGCTTTATTGTAGGATATGGTTTGATACCAGAAAGACCTACCTTGTTTAGCCACCCTCCTCCAGGAATGTGGCATGGCTGTCGGGATTGGATTCTTCCTCCGTTGGCTCCATAGGCCTCCTCACAGAGCCATCCTCTTCCGACCTCCGGTTCTTCCTGGGCAGGCTCTTCTCTGCCTTTGATTCGGGTTACGCATCTTCCTTCCTGTGCGTCCCCTCCTCTTGCTCGGATCCTACGCCTTCTTTCCTGCGCATTCCCTCCTCTCGCTCAGGTCCCGCATCTTCTTTCCTGCACATTCCCTCCTCTTGCTCGGGTCCTGCGTCTTCTCTCCAGAAGGTTCTGCCTCCTCCCTCGGGTCCTGTGTCTTCTCTCCAATGTGTTCTCTCACCTCCCTCGGGTCCCGCGTCGTCTTTCTCCTCTTCTTCCTATCTCCGTTCGCATCAAGCTCTGTTCTCAGGTAACCATCCACAATCTACTGGACAAACTGAGGGGGTGAAACAGAGTCTTGAACTAAGGTGTTTCTGCATTGGCTCTCAAAATAACAGGGCAACATTATTTCCCTTAGAAGAGTTCTTGTATAGCAACTCTATTCACTCTGCTACCCAGGTTTCTCGATTCTATTGTATCCAGGGTTTCCTTCCTCACTTCTTTCCATATTTTCAGTTGTCCACTCCTCTTGTGGCTGCTGCTTTCCTAGAGATACTTGACTCTGAAAGGAAGGTGATTTCCTGAAATGTACAAGATTCTAAAACTGCTATGAAGCCTAGAGCCAATAGAGTAGGAAAACCAATCCCAAAATTTGAGGAGGGAGAGAAGGTCTGGCTGTCTTCCAGGTCTTGCTCCCTCAAAAATTTGTCAGTCTGGGTTGGGCCTCAACTTTCTCTCCTAGATGAAAACCCTGGTGCCTGATCCTTTTCCTCTGAGTTCTGCTCCCCCTACTGTCATGGTAGTTGGAGAACCAGAGTAAGTGAGATCTGTGATTCCCAGATTTTCAGAGGCCACTTACAGCTTTTCATTCACTGGAAGGTTTATCCTGATAATGAGAATTTGTCGATTCCTGCCTCTTCTGCCATTGCCCTAGATTGGTTTGACATTTGTTATGGTCTTTCCTGACAAGCTAGGGCCTGGGAAGGAGGGCATACTGTTGCACCTAGGCATCCAAGAATTGCAGTGTATTAGGTGGATCCATAGTTCCTGAGTCTCAGTAAACACCTGCAGGCTGTCAGTTCCATTCAGCTGCTGCTGCCTTCCCTTGTGTTCCTGGGCCCCTAGCTGCTGCTCCTTCAGCTCCAAAATGAAATTCACCTGCCTGAGGGTTTGCAGCTGCCCCGTAAAGATGCTCTGCAACTAGTCTGTTCAGGTTTTTGTTCCTGTTTCTTTGCCTTTTCTACCATGGCTATTTCATCCTTGATTCTTTCTGGTTTTCTTAATTCTTTCTGTTTCCTGTCATGTGATGTTTGAAGTAATTTCCTTTTTCTGCTCTTTTACTATACAAATCCTTCAGTCTGTTTGGAGTGCATGTTGCAGCAAAGCTATCTTTCTTTGCTCGTTTCTTAGCTCCTTCTAACTTGCGGATCCTGGCTCCTTGCTCCTGAAGAATTTCACTATCGGAATCCAGATTCCAGGTTTTCTTTAATCCTCTTAAGCCTTCTCCAGCAAACAGGTTTTTTCATGCCTTTGACTTTTTCCTCCCGAGAAGGTGGCAGCTACTTACTTAACACATATTCCAGTGTGTGGTGACATTGTGGCTTCTAGAGTCACTTGTACATCACACAGAGGATGACCTGGACTGCATTACAGGTAAACGTACAGACATGAACACAAGTGCACAGAGGAAGGAGGGATGAGTAGAAGCAGATACATGATCGTAGTGTGCAGGGGAATGAGTATGGCGCAGGAAAAAGAGGGACATGTTGAAGTAAACTGGGAGGATACAGAATAGGAACTGGAAGACACACAGGAGGGAAACAACTGGAACAGACAGAGCTATAATTGCAAAGTTGTACTTCATTAATTTTAATGTAAACTCTTGAGTGGAGACAGAAAGATACAGTTGCAAAGTAGTCCCTCATGAATTTCAATGCAAGCAATTGCATGGAGGCGGAAGGATACATACTCCAGTGGGCAGAGTCAAGATGTGATTGATAAAGTTGTAATCAAATGGCTGAAAAAGGCTGAGCGACGAAAGCTAATGGTTGAAAATGGTGGACCCCAAAGTAAGCAATAGGTAATTTTGACAGCTGCACTGTGAACACCCAGACCTAAAAGAAGAAAGAAGTGAATGTGGACCCTTAAAATAGAGATTTTGAAAACTAAAGGTCTAGCCTACCAGCCTTGGCACTTAAGCACACTCATTTTTATGTGGATGTACACATGATCAGGAAAAATGCTGTCACGCATAGGGCAAAAGAACCAACAACGGAAGCAGGTCAAACCACTGCACTCAACTATAGAGCTCATGCCTAGAGTAACACTACAGGAGATACTAGCGGAAATGGGAGGGAAGAGGGGTGAGCGAGCACTGGTGGGCATGGCAATGGTGTCCTAAAATGGTGACCCCCTACCCACCCAAGATCTCGAAATGGAGCTCGGCTATGGTCTGGTGCCAAACAAAAGAGGAATCCATCTGCAGGGCAAGGCGCAGCCCAAGGAAACACTTCAAAGTGTGGGGTAAATGTTGGGACCATTACAGACTCTCCTTGGAGTGAAGACAGGAGTGGAGATGTAAGATGATATATAGTCAATAATATCAAGACAAATACAGGTGGTGGCGTCGGTGAGTCGAGGTTCTGTGGGGTGCAAAGCCATGTTTGTTCGAAAGAAGATACGTTGGGTTATAAAAAAAGAATTACAGGCATCCTGCTTTTTTGTAACCTTCATAATTAAATGATCAGAACTATAGCCTTGGCAACAGGTCTTTCACCATAACCAGCTCATTCCTGCTGTACTGATCAGAAGTTTTCCACTGAGGCAAAAAGTCTAATACAAGCATTTGTTCACAGAAGCTCACAAAGTTTGCCAAATCAAAGTGAGTCAACAAGTGGGTGAAGCCGAAGCCCCTTTCTTTGTAGTGCTTCTTAAAGATGTTTTTTTCTGTTGATGTCAAGCCACACCTAAGAAGGGAACTGATCAGGTGCTTAAAATTAGGACTACAAATTGAAAGCTACAATGAAGACAGAGTTAGGCCTGCAAAATACATAACACCATATGGAAACAACTTAGAGGGAAATTTAAAGACTCTGGGGGTCATTCTGACTTCGGCGGTCTTTACCGAAGACCGCTGTGTAAGCGGGCAGTGAAAGACCACCAGTGATGGTGGGCTGAAGACCGCCATATTAGGAGTTACTAACACAACAGTGCCAAAAAATTACCAAAAAAAGACCCCGTCCGCCTGAACGACAGAGTGAAAGAGGCGTCTGCACCATGAGCACCCCCATGCCGAGAACATCCCACCTGTAAAATCAATAATCACAAATCAGCACCGCAGTCTTAGCAATGCGGCAATCCATCGGCGGTCTGAACAACCGCTGGAAAAAAACACCTCCACCAAAACACAGCACCACATTGGAAAATACCAATACACCACACCTGATACACATACACACACCACACACACCTGACCACAGCACTACAAAACACACCGCCACACATACCCACAACCCTTTGCACCCAGAAGGTTTGACATAGCGAGGCAAGAGCACACTGACAGAAGGCACTGCACCTAGATATCATAGGTGCCATCACACTGGACACGCATCACACAACACACAAAATCAAGAGAAACACAACACGCACATCACTACTGCACACAAACACCACAAACCACACGCACATCCTATCACCCCAATTCACACTAACAAACAGCACACCCAGCATCCCTGCACAACACCCTACCCACCACCCACAAGACAACCATCATGGCACCACAAAAAAACTCACGATTCACAGACGAGGAGCTGAGGGTCATGGTCGAGAAGTTGTCAGAGTGGAGCCACAACTGTTTGGAGCACAGGTCCAGGAGACATCCATACCCTGGAAAAACAACTTATGGCAGAGGATCGCCAACAGGGTGAACGTTGTGGGAAACCATCCCCCCACAAGAGAGGACATTAGGAAGAGGTGGAACAACCAACGGGGGAAGGTACGGACCATGTCTTCCAGGCACCAAATTGCCGTCATGAGGACTGGTGGTGGGGGCCCCCACCACTCCCCCTATAATTATCACCATGGGAGGAGAAGGTACTGGCCCTCCTACAGCCAGAGGGGCTGACAGGAATACCTAGTGAACTGGACACTGGTAAGTCAACTACACTCCCTGGCCAACATGTACCGCTGCACAGCATCTACCCCCACCACCCTCTCACCCCCTCACACCACCCTAACGTGCACCAACCCACCATGGACCCAATACCTACCCTTGCATGCCACAGCTCCGTACTAACACCATTCCCTCACAGGCCCACCTAGTGCATGGATATCCCACACTGCAGGAAGTACTACAACAACCACAATGCAACACTCCCTACCCTTGCATGACTGATGAATCCACTTCACATCTCTGCACCTGCACGTTAAACCATGTCACCCCCCTTCACCAACAAGTAATTGGGATGCACATCAGAACATAGCAATAACAGTATCAAGACCAATACCAACTATTGTCTAAAATAGGAAAATTGCAACATTCCACTGATGGAACTGTCAATGCCATCACTGCCCTGCAAATCCAATCAATGATGGCATACAACCATGTGTATCACTTGTACAATACCATCATGTGACACAATACCTCTCATTCCACAGGTCTCCCAAGTACTGCCACACAGCAGAGGATGCCAGTGACAGAAAGCCCAGGCCTGGAAGCAGGTCCAGTATAGGAGAAATCCCCTGGATGTCTGGATAGGGATGATGTACCTGGCCCATCAGGCATGAGTGGTCAGTCCACCACCACCAGCCTCACCCTGCCCACAACTGAAACCACCTCCCCTGTGGCATCCATTGCACAGCAGAACCCAACTTCCCAAGCCTGTGTCCCAAGGTTACATCAAACATCAGTGTGCCCCACAGGACAGGGGCATGAGTCGACATTGCAATCCCAAGACAATGATGGTCCTGGTGTCAGTGGGAGGGGGCACACTGCACCAGGGGCACAGGCACAAGGGGCAAGGGCTAGTGGGAGGGCAGTCATGGGCCAAAGGACAAGGCAGCACCAGGACACTACTGGCCAGATGGCCGTGTCCAGAGTCCTGGGAGTCTACCAGCAATCGCAGGACAAGATGGGCCAGATACTCACCACCTTGCAGGAGACCCAAAGGCTGCAAGGGGAATGCCACCAGGAGGCCATGCAGCAGTGGCAGGTATTCAATGCCACCATGGTCTCCATGTTAGGGGAGTTCTAGGAACTCAACACCATCCTGCGTACATCCTCCACCGAACAGCAGGCCCCATCCAGTAGTCAAACAACATCACTGCCCTCTACATCAGCACCTGCTACTGGAATGAAGGCCCAGCAGGAGGACACTCGAGCCACCAGCACCCCTACTCCTGCAGCTGAGGTACCCCCCCCCCATACAAGAGGTCGGCCAGCCAGACATCCTGCAGGACCTGAGGCAAAGACCAATCCCCCTACCAGGAAGTGATCCCTCTCCTGAACTATCACCCTTGTGTGACATTGTTGGCTGTCCATTGCCAAGTTCCCATCATCCCAAAGCTAAAGGATACGGGACCTGTGAAACGTACAGCTGGACCACCCACTCTGATCTTCATCTATACCAAGTCCCCACTCCTCTGGACTGTGATGTAAAACACTCAATAAACATCAATTTGCACAAGTCATAGTGCATGTATCCTCATTGTTTAAAGAGGCATTTCTGTTCAAAAGCAACAATTAAATACATATATCGTCACTACAAGAACGTGTCAAAGTGACAGATGTAGTAGGAATCTCCAGCAGGTGTGTAAGTACATTCATACTGTAGTAACATCCAGTGTCAAGGATGCCAACAGGCATATCAGTAATCAGCTTACAAACAGGCATGTGACCTGATGAGGAAAATGACATGGAATTAAGCTCAATGTTGTAAGGCATGTACTCTATATTCATACATCAGCAGCAGTTGAACACAAACACAGGATGGCTGCCCCAGCAGCTATGATACCACATATGTAAGGGCCTGCATTGTCACTCACACACATGTATAGGAAAGTAAAGATTTCACATAATTTGCATCCTCTACCGATCACTTCCTTGAGTAGTCGGGAACAGGTAGTTGCCACACAGTGGCTGACAATGCAGCATGATAGGCCTACACAGCAGGACAAGACTGATATGCCCCCCTTACATTTACCCAAACAGTCACACTGAGGATCCATAATCTTTGGTACAACCATAAGGATGTTCCGTTATGGCACCAGCATTTCACACATGTCATTGGCAGCAATGCATTTCCACTACCCCACATGGTAAGTCAGCTACCTTTCAGGGCTGGAAAAGGTCGGAAACCAAGATGGAAGGCAGTAGTCTCCACACACACCTTGATGCATGCAAAATCTGAGTACGGACTAGCTTTGCTGATACATAATTCAAGTGCACATGACATACAAATCACACATACCTATTTATCATTGAAAGTAGTGATAAATCAGGTCAGTCCTGTTGTCATGTGCCTCACCCTCAAATGCCTCCTCCTCAGTATCATAGTCATCGGCCCCAACCACGGCTCCAGCATCAATGCCCCCCTCCTCCAACAGTGGGATGTGACACCTGAGGGCCAGATTATGAAGCATGCAGCATGCAACAAAGATCTTGCAGACTTTCCCTGGTCGGTATTGTAGGGCACCACCGGGCACATAGAGGCAACAAAATCTAGCTTTCAAGAGGCCGAAAGTCCTCTCAATCACCCGCCTCGTCCGTCCATGTACCTCATTATACCTGTTCTCCCCTCCTGTAGTTGGATGCCTAACAGGAGTCAGGAGCCAGGTCAGGTTGGGGTATCCGGAGTTACCTGTGTGCAAAAGGAGATATGAAAATAGGTAACAATGCTAGGCAGAGTGCAGACTGTGTAGGGAGGGATTTCAAATGTCTGACATCGAGAGCAGTACACATACCTATTAGCCAGGCCCTTTCTCCCTGTAGCTGTAACATTAATGCATAGACACTGCTGTTTCTCAGGACGTAGGAATCATGTACAGATCCAGGGAATTTATCTGTTACATGTGTTATGGACTCGTCTGCAAGACACACCACTTGTACAGTGAGCGAATATGTACTTTTCCGGTTTCTGTAGACCTGTTCATTGGTCCTCAGAAGTACCAAGGCGATGTGAGTCCCATCAATGGCCCCTATTACATTGGGACATGTGATATACTGTAGAAGGCTGCTTTATCAGTGGGCAATTCAGCATGTCGTGGAACCTTATGTACCTGATCACATGAATGAGTAGGGCGTCCAACACATCCTGTAACACCTTACTGAACTTGGCTGTGACATCTCTGCATCCAATCCCACAGTCACCTGAAACGAACCACTGGCCAGAAAATGCAGGACTGCCAATACCTGGACTGTTGGAGGGATGCCATGGAGATTTCTCAAAGCCGGCATGAGGTCTGGCTCCAACTGGGCGACCAGTTCACTGATGGACACACTGTTGAGTCGATTGGTCAGGATGATGTGGCACTCTTCCATGGTTTCAAGATCTACTAGGGGCTGGTAAACTGGTGCATTCCTCATCACTCCATTTTGGCAGTATGTAGGCATGGAGACAAACAACTATCTGGGCACCTCTCACAATGTTGTGTACCAAGTATGACATATGACAATCATGAAGTATTGGCCATGTAAGTTGGCTGTCATGTTGTAGAAAGACACAACACTCCACACTCCATTCCTAGCCAGACAAAGCCACATAATCCCTGTGACAAGGGAGGTGTACAGGACATGTAAACATAGACTTTCCATGATTTCCACCATGCGGATTGTCAATACAGGCAGCTGCCCTTGTGCTTTCCGCCCTTAACCTCAACGGCCTGAGCCCTAGGCTTAAATAGCCCTACTGGCCAATAGAAACCTAGTCCTAAACCTAACCAATCAGATTTGTAACCCTAATTCAAACAACCAATGGGAGACCCAGCCCTAGTCAACAATCATACCCCTAATCCTGACAACCAATCACAACCCCAACCCTAGAACGAGAAACCAATCAGATTCTCAGCCCTACTACCAATCACAAACCCAACCCTAGAACCAGGAACCAATCAGAATCTCAGCCCTACTACCAATCACAAGCCCAACCCTGAAAACCAGGAACTAATCAGAATCTCAGCCCTACTACCAATCACAAGCCCAACTCTAATCCCTAAGCCAATAGAAAGACCAGCCTCCAACAACCTATCACAACATTTGCAACTACCAATAGAAACTTATATAAGGGCCAGGTTAACAGAAGCCCAGTCCCTGTGGGAAGGAAGGAGGGAGCTGCTGCTCTATTCAGAATCTCCTTGGATACAGACAGGCTGAATCCCCACTTCCAAGCTAGCAGAGTCTACTTTCCAGGTAAGGGAGAGATTGTAAAAAAACACTGAAATACTGCTTGTCGCGCACCCTGAAATGTGGCTTTTTTAAGAATAAAACAGGGGATGCAGACAGTTTCTAAACACAATTTAAATCACAGAAACAGATTAAACATTCTCCTAAACACACTCTGGAAGATGCATGTAGCCTTTTTACTTTACAAATAGGACGGGCTTTATGCAGTCTTGTGCCACAAACTAGGAGGAAAATTTCAAACAGTCATGGCTAAAAAACAGCACTTTAAAATCCCAAGCTGCCGGAAACACAGAGAGTCTACAGTAAACAGGCATGGGTAGCAGTAAAAAACCCTTTTAAACAAATAATAAGATTTCCCAGAAACGTCTGGGGCTCCTCACCTAGGTCTCTTAGGAATCCTTGATCACTGGGCTGTATTAGGGCACAGGGAAAACGCTGGGCTCACAAAATGGAGGTGGCTGTCTTGGGGTTCCCTCCACAAACTTAAGGGGCCAGAGCAGGTGTGGGAGGAGGGCTCAGGTTGCCTGGGACTCAGAGAGCCAATCAGCTAGGCCCAGCCCCTGTGGGATACAGACAGGCTGAATCCCCACTTCCACGCTAGCAGAGTCTACTTTTAGGTAAGGGAGAGATGGTAAAAAAAACACTGAAATACTGCTTGTCGTTCACTGTGAAATGTGGCTTTTTTAAGGTAAAAACAGGGGATGCAGACAGTTTCTAAACACAATTTAAATCACAGAAACAGATTACGCAGTCTACTAAGCACACTTTGGAAGATGTATGTAGCCTTTTTACTTAAAAAAGAGGGGAGGCTTTATGCAGTCTTGTGCCACAAACTCGGAGGGAAATTTCAAACGGTCACAACCAAAAAGCATCACTTTAAAAGGCCAAGCTGCCTGAAACACAGAGAGTCTACAGTAAACAGGCACGGGTAGCGGTAAAAAACACTTTTAAACAAATAATAAGATTTCCCAGAAACGTCTAGGGCTTCTCACCTAGGTCTCTTAGGAATCCTTGATCACTGAGCTGTATTAGGGCACAGGGAAAATGCTGGGCTCACAAAATGGAGGTGGCTGTCTTGGGGTTCCCTCCACAAACTTAAGGTACCAGAGCAGGTGTGGGAGGAGGGCTCAGGTTGCCTGGGACTCAGAGAGCCAATCAGCTAGGCCCAGCCCCTGTGGGAAGGGAGGAGGAAGCTGCCGCTCTATTCAGAATCTCCTTGGATACAGACAGGCTGAATCCCCACTTCCAAGCTAGCAGAGTCTACTTTTAGGTAAGGGACAGATAATAAAAAAACACTGTAATACTGCTTGCTGCGCACTCTGAAATGTGGCTTTTTTAAGGTAAAAACAGGGGATGCAGACAGTTTCTAAACACAATTTAAATCACAGAAACCGATTACACAGTCTCCTAAACACACTTTGGAAGATGTATGTAGCATTTTTACTTAAAAAAGAGGGGGGCTTTATGCAGTCTTGGGCCACAAACTAGGAGAGATATTTCAAACAGTCACGGCTACAAAACAGCACTTTAAAAGGCCAAGCTGCCTGAAACACAGAGAGTCTACAGTAAACAGGCACGGGTAGCAGTAAAAAACACTTTTAAACAAATAACAAGATTTCCCAGAAAAGTCTGGGGGTCCTTACCTAGGTCTCTTAGGAATCCTTGATCACTGGGCTGTATTAGGGCACAGGGAAAATGCTGGGCTCACAAAATGGAGGTGGCTGTCTTGGGGTTCCCTCCACAAACTTAAGGGGCCAGAGCAGGTGCGGGAGGAGGGCTCAGGTTTCCTGGGACTCAGAGAGCCAATCAGCTAGGCCCAGCCCCTATGGGAAGGGAGGAGGGAGCTGCTGCTCTATTCAGAATCTCCTTGGATACAGACAGGCTGAATCCCCACTTCCAAGCTAGCAGAGTCTACTTTTAGGTAAGGGACAGATGATAAAAAAACACTGTAATACTGCTTGCCGCGCACTCTGAAATGTGGCTTTTTTAAGGTAAAAACAGGGGATGCAGGCAGTTTCTAAACACAATTTAAATCACAGAAACCGATTAAGCAGTCTCCTAAACACACTCTGGAAGATGTATGTAGCCTTTTTACTTTAAAAAGAGGGGGGAGGCTTTATATGCAGCCTTGTGCCACAAACTAGGAGGGAAATTTCAAACAGTCACGGCTACAAAACAGCACTTTAAAAGGCCAAGCTGCCTGAAACACAGAGAGTCTACAGTAAACAGGCATGGGTAGCAGTAAAAAACCCTTTTAAACAAATAATAAGATTTCCTGGAAACGTCTGGGGCTCCTTACCTAGGTCTCTTAGGAATCCTTGATCACTGGGCTGTATTATGGCACAGGGAAAATGCTGGGCTCACAAAATGGAGGTGGCTGTCTTGGGGTTCCCTCCACAAACTTAAGGGGCCAGAGCAGGTGTGGGAGGAGGGCTCAGGTTGCCTGGGCCACAGAAAGCCAATCAGCTAGGCCCAGCCCCTGTGGGAAGGGAGGAGGGAGCTGCCGCTATATTCAGAATCTCCTTGGATACAGACAGGCTGAATCCCCACTTCCAAGCTAGCAGAGTCTACTTTTAGGTAAGGGAGAGATGGTAATAAAAACACTGAAATACTGCTTGTCGCGCACTGTGAAATGTGGCTTTTTTAAGGTAAAAACAGGGGATGCAGACAGTTTCTAAACACAATTTAAATCACAGAAACAGATTACACAGTCTCCTAAGCACACTTTGGAAGATGCATGTAGCCTTTTTACTTTAAAAATAGGACGGGCTTTATGCAGTCTTGTGCCACAAACTAGGAGGGAAATTTCAAACAGTCATGGCTAAAAAACAGCACTTTAAAATCCCAAGCTGCCGGAAACACAGAGAGTCTACAGTAAACAGGCATGGGTAGCAGTAAAAAACCCTTTTAAACAAATAATAAGATTTCCCAGAAACGTCTGGGGCTCCTCACCTAGGTCTCTTAGGAATCCTTGATCACTGGGCTGTATTAGGGCACAGGGAAAACGCTGGGCTCACAAAATGGAGGTGGCTGTCTTGGGGTTCCCTCCACAAACTTAAGGGGCCAGAGCAGGTGTGGGAGGAGGGCTCAGGTTGCCTGGGACTCAGAGAGCCAATCAGCTAGGCCCAGCCCCTGTGGGATACAGACAGGCTGAATCCCCACTTCCACACTAGCAGAGTCTACTTTTAGGTAAGGGAGAGATGGTAAAAAAAACACTGAAATACTGCTTGTCGTTCACTGTGAAATGTGGCTTTTTTAAGGTAAAAACAGGGGATGCAGACAGTTTCTAAACACAATTTAAATCACAGAAACCGATTAAGCAGTCTCCTAAACACACTCTGGAAGATGTATGTAGCCTTTTTACTTTAAAAAGAGGGGGGAGGCTTTATATGCAGCCTTGTGCCACAAACTAGGAGGGAAATTTCAAACAGTCACGGCTACAAAACAGCACTTTAAAAGGCCAAGCTGCCTGAAACACAGAGAGTCTACAGTAAACAGGCACGGGTAGCAGTAAAAAAAACTTTTAAACAAATAATAAGATTTCCCGGAAACGTCTGGGGCTCCTTACCTAGGTCTCTTAGGAATCCTTGATCACTGGGCTGTATTATGGCACAGGGAAAATGCTGGGCTCACAAAATGGAGGTGGCTGTCTTGGGGTTCCCTCCACAAACTTAAGGGGCCAGAGCAGGTGTGGGAGGAGGGCTCAGGTTGCCTGGGCCACAGAAAGCCAATCAGCTAGGCCCAGCCCCTGTGGGAAGGGAGGAGGGAGCTGCTGCTATATTCAGAATCTCCTTGGATACAGACAGGCTGAATCCCCACTTCCAAGCTAGCAGAGTCTACTTTTAGGTAAGGGAGAGATGGTAAAAAAACACTGAAATAATGCTTGTCGCGCACTGTGAAATGTGGCTTTTTTAAGGTAAAAACAGGGGATGCAGACAGTTTCTAAACACAATTTAAATCACAGAAACAGATTACACAGTCTCCTAAACACACTTTGGAAGATGTATGTAGCATTTTTACTTAAAAAAGAGGGGGGGGGCTTTATGCAGTCTCGGGCCACAAACTAGGAGAGATATTTCAAACAGTCACGGCTACAAAACAGCACTTTAAAATACCCAGCTGCCGGAAACACAGAGAGTCTACAGTAAACAGGCATGGGTAGGAGTAAAAAACACTTTTAAACAAATAATAAGATTTCCCAGAAAAGTCTGGGGGTCCTTACCTAGGTCTCTTAGGAATCCTTGATCACTGGGCTGTATTAGGGCACAGGGAAAATGCTGGGCTCACAAAATGGAGGTGGCTGTCTTGGGGTTCCCTCCACAAACGTAAGGAGCCAGAGCTGGTGTGGCACGAGGGCTCAGGTTGTCTGGGACTCAGAGAGCCAATCAGCTAGGCTCAGCCCCTGTGGGAAGGGAGGAGGGAGCTGCTGCTCTATTCAGAATCTCCTTGGATACAGACAGGCTGAATCCACACTTGCAAGCTAGCAGAGTCTACTTTCCAGGTAAGGGAGAGATTGTAAAAAAACTCTGAAATACTGCATGATGCGCACTCTGAAATGTGGCTTTTATAAGGCAAAAACAGGGGATGCAGACAATTTCTAAACACAATTTAAATCACAGAAACCGATTAAGCAGTCTCCTAAACACACTTTGGAAGATGTATGTAGCCTTTTTCCTTAAAAAAGAGGGGGGGGGCTCTATGCAGTCTTGTGCCACAAACTCAGAGGGAAATTTCAAACAGTCACGGCTAAAAAACAGCACTTTAAAAGGCCAAGCTCCCTGAAACACAGAGAGTCTACAGTAAACAGGCACGGGTAGCAGTAAAAAACACTTTTAAACAAATAATAAGATTTCCCAGAAAAGTCTGGAGCTCCTTACCTAGGTCTCCTAGCAATCCTTGGTCACTGGGCTGTATTAGGGCACAGGGAAATGCAGGGCTCACAAAATGGAGGTGGCTGTCTTGGGGTTCCCTCCACAAACTTAAGGGGCCAGAGCAGGTGTGGGAGGAGCATTATGGCAGCTGTAACCATTGACCACTAATAGTGTAGCACCAGTTGTGTACTGCACTACAGAATGACTCTATATAGGTAATCAAATGACTTTACAAGATTATTACACATAAATAGTTATCATTAATAACTTAAACACTAATTATAAGGATATGGTGTGCTTTATATGATGGGGTGGTGCTCACTGTCTAATACACTTACCGACCCCTTTAGGCCCCTTAGGTGTCGTTTGTCAACCCTTCATCTCAGTCCTGGTTAGATTTGGCTCTGAGCAGCAAGGCTTACACAAAGGAACAAACGTAAAGCATTTACACAGCACCAAAACAATTGAAGAAGAAATCAACAAGACACCAATGAAATCTGACACCACTAAATGAAAATAGACTGCATTTTTATGTATTTTTAGACAACACTACAAAAAGATCTACCAGAGTGTTCCAGAGTATAGAGTTTATAAGGCATAGCAAATCAAAGCATTTTACTCAAAAGCGAACAAGCATTGGAAAATTCAACAAATGGAATACTTAGAAACTTTTATAGCAAAAATGTTGAGCTAGCTGTAATGCTGTCACTTAGAGTCACTTTAGGTGACCATCTCGAGTAGGGAGCCAGTCAGGGACCCAACATGTTCCTCAAAATCAGTAACCTCTACAGGTGAAGCACTCGCCACCCACTTTATTCCCTTTGCAATGGATTTCTATGGATGTTGTCCTGATGCAAAGGATGAAGGATGCTGAAGATGTTGTGGTGCAGTTGACGGGGGACTTCCCCTGGCTATTCTTCGGTCTATGAAGGGATGAGGCAGACCTAGTCACAGGTCGATGTCTCTCAAAGTCCTCTCTGGGCTGGCAGAAGGCCAGTCACCACCTGGCTACTAGTCACTTGGTATCGCAGTCACAGTCAAATCCTTCTCTGGGTGATAACCAAGCTGCATTCCAATGTCTCTCCCGGGCTCAGCAAACTCTGGTGCAACTTTAAGCGTCAGATCCTGTTCTATGCTTGTGCATGGCAGCAGTTGAAGGCAGCTTGAAGATTCTGGGCTATCAACTTGCCCTAGCAGTTTTCTCTGCTGTTGTGTCACTGTGGAGGCCAGAATGGGTAACAATATGTCAAGTTTGACCGAAAAAATGGAAAACAGGTGGTTTTATTAGCTTCCTGTGCTCTTCCAGAGCCCTTTAAGTCAGTGGATTTGCTGATTTGGAGAACTAAAAAAAAAGAGTAAATGCCTTCAAATGTAATGAGCACTACAGTCATCCCAATACATTAAAATCATGGACAGTGGATTTATGCACCCACAGTTTTCTGCATAATTATGGATTTTCTGCACCTGACACATGATCCATCATCTTCTGCATAATTTGCAGATTTGAACAAAAAAATGGTTTCTCAAATACAGCAAATATTACTACAAATGCTATGGCAGATGTTGCTGTGCAGTGGCAAGCCGTTTGATACGCAAGCAGGTTGCTGACTGCTGCTTTTAAGCGTTATCCAGATTCTAATACGTTGAATCCTTTACCCTTACAGTGCTCACATGTAAAAGTAACATAACAGTGAAGTATTACTGCTTCAAAATGTGGTGCATTATGTCACATTCTTTACCTTTCTTGCCGCATAATTTAGTGAACCCTGCCATATCATTTGTTCCTCCCCTACTGCATAATGTAAGTGGCGCTGCTTATAATTTAATCTCCTTTTCCTTGTTGTAAACTGCTAATTAATATACCATAAACCTCAGCTGTAAGCAGCGCTAGCCCTGGGGATTTCAACTCCATGCTGATGACAAAGCAGTATATGATTAACTAATGACTGCCTTTACAAAAGTAAAATGTAGCAATGTTTTGTTGTAACTTCTCTTAGTTGGTGTTCTGGGTTTTAAGTGGAAATATAGTTTATTACTGTATTATAAGTGCTTAGGAAGGAATAAAGCAGTTTACATGAGTCTGTAAATGTAAGGAAACCTAGTTTTATTAATTAATATATTTTAAATAAGTTTACTGAGTAGCATGCTAGTACCTAGAAAGTACTGTGGTAGTTACAGAAAGAATAAAAAAATTAAAGCCCTCATTACAACCCTGGCGGTAAATGCCGCCTACCACCGTGCTGACGGCTGCCAACATACCGTGACCGCGGCGGTATTCTGCTACTGTTATTATGACCCACACTGAAAAATCTGCCACTATACAGACACCCACACAAGTCTGGCAGACCAAAGGTCAGTGATAAATTGGCAGTAGCAAAACCCACACTGTTACGCTAACAGGAATACGCCCACAGTATCAGGACCCACAAATCACTGCGGCGGTCTTTCAACCGCGGTAAACCATTGGCGGTACACACTGCCGCGCTCAAAATACACACACACTTACAAAACTACACAACATTGGACAATTCAAACTGCACACACCTGACACACATACACACACCACACCCACACACTCAGACAACTATAAAACACACACCCACATTACCCACAACCCTATTAACAATAAAAAAATTGACAACAGAGAGAGACACAAGCCAGGAGCACCCACTCAATCTGAGCCACAGAACACCATCACCTATACACCATCCACGCACCTCACAGCACACACCACAACACATCACCCCACACATCCCTACACATATCACTCACACCACATCCATGGCACCCCAAAGACACCCCAGGTTTTCAGAGGAGGAGCTAAGGGTCATGGTGGAGGAAATCATCCGGGTAGAGCCACAGCTATTCAGATCACAGGTGCAGCAGACGTCCATTGCAAGGAAGATGGAGCTATGGCAGAGAATCGTGGACAGGGTCAACGCCGTGGGATAGCACCCAAGAACAAGGGATGACATCAGGAAGAGGTGGAACGACCTACGGGGAAGGTGCGTTCCATGGTTGCAAGACACCAGGTAGCTGTACAGAGGACTGGCAGTGGACCCTCACCCCCTCCCCCACAACTAACAACATGGGAGGAGCAAGTCTTGGCAATAATGCATCCTGAGGGCCTCGCAGGAGTAGCAGGAGGACTGGACTCTGGTAAGTCAAATCTTTACTACTATATCCCCCACCCTACCTGCATGCCATCACAAACTCCTACACCTACCCTCACCCCCATCACTCCACCACCCCACATATACACCCCACTATCACAACCCACCCATCCCAAAACCAAATCCTGCATGCAACACCAATCCATGGACCCCTATCACAGACCTGCATGGACACCCATCACCACAGCATGCCCATTAGAGAGAATCACCTAGCCCACAAAATCACCACGTACACAAGGCAAAGCTGACAGGGCAATCCCAACCATACAGGGAAACACATCCATACACAAGATGGCACACGCAGATACAATAACACTACATTTTCATCCCCAAAGTACCCATACTCAGCATTACCGGAGAGGAGTTGCCAGCAACATCCAGTCCCCCCACAGAGGAGGCCCACAGTGATGACAGCAGCTCTGCACGCCTGGATCACGATGACCAACCTGGCCCATCAGGGACCTCTGGACAGTCGGTTACCCTGCTACAATCCCAACCCACCACAGAGCCTCCCCCCTCAGGAAACACCAGCACAGCACCCACCCAGCGGGCCCATGCCACTGTCCCCAGGACACGTCAATCAACAGTGTGTCCACCACTACTGGGACCCCAGGCAACCCCACAAACACAGGAAGATCAGGGACCTGGGGTCAGTGGCAGTGGGCACACGGTTCAGGGGACAGAGGCACAGGACAACAGCGAAACTGGGAGGACTGCTGTGTGTCAGGGGGAGGACAGGCCCAGGGAACCGACTCTCCAGGAGGCACTCACCAACATCCTGGGAGCATACCACCATTCCCAGGAGACTATGGGCCAGATACTGTACAAGTTGCAGGAGACCCAGCAGCTGCAGGAGGGACAGTACCTGGGGATCAGGGGGGACCTAAAAAACATCTACACCATCCTGGTCACCATTGCAGGGGTGCTGGCTGACATGGGCTACACCATGAGGTAGGCAGTGGCACACAAATGGGCCCCTGACACTAGCCACACCGAAGAACAGTCCTCCACCTCCGTCTGCGCTAGTGGACAGGAGGCCTCGCCACAGGAACAACAGGCCACCAGCACCCCACCCCCTGCAGAAGAAGAACCACCACGCAAACGGTCCTTGCGATCCAGGCTGAAGCCAGAGAACATTGCCAAGACCCCCACCAGGAAATAGGACTCTCCTGATTGTCACCCTTCTGTCACACCCTGTCAACCTGTCCACCTTGAACTGCTATTACTCCCCTTCCTATGCCCCACTGGACAATGCACCTGTGATACCAAGAGACTGGACTCTAACTGGACATTCCTCCACCATCCCCCCAGCCCACTGCACACACCCCTCTACGTAAGAGCACTTAAATAAACACCTTTGGAACAAATAGAAATCTGGAGTCTGTAAAATGATTGAAATATGAATCAGTACAACATTCTGAAACATTGCAAGTCATATGTACAGTTATATGTACATTGGTATGACCTTTAGTGGGCAACAGTAAACATACCAGGAGCCAGAGTGGGCCACAGAGATCTGAAAATAGAGATGCCAAAGGGTACAGTAAGTGGCCATAGACATAGGAAATCAGGCTGCCATGTACAATGTCCAACTGAAAACAGAAATGTAAAGTGAAGTTACAGTGTCTTACCTGTGTGTCACTGGAAGTACTGCTGTATTATATTACTTCTGTTGTCCACATCTTCTTCCTCTGCCTCCTCTTCCTCACTGTCCACAGTCTCCACTGCTGCCACAAGACCATCTCCAGGCTCATCCTTCTGCAGAAAAGGCACCTAGCGTCTCAAGGCCAGGTTGTGCAACATGCAACGATGATCTGGCACACCTTCTTGGGTGAGTAGTACAGGGATCCACCTGGCAGATGGAGGCACCGGAACCTGGCCTTCAGGAGGCCAAAGGTTCTTTCAATTATACTCCTTGTTCACCCATGTGCCTCATTGTAACGTTCCTCTGCCTTTGTCCTGGCATTCCCAGATACAATGTGCCAAACGTTTGCGATTAATCAAAAAATAACCTGTGAGATGACCCATGTGGTATATGTACTGAAATGTGGCTGTGGTATAAAGTTTGTAGGCAGTACAACTTGTAAGTTAAAGAAACATATACTAGAACACATCAGAGCAGTTAATAATAATAATGATTTGAGTTATGCTATGGTAAAACATCACAAACATTGCCAGGAAAAATATTGGAAACAGATAAGGTACTTTGGAGTGGCACATGTCCCTGAAAATGAAAGAGGGGGCAATAGAACTGTAAACTTACGTCGTTTGGAATCAAGATACATTATTAAACTCAAAACTAAGATTCCATTTGGGTTAAATACAGATGAAGAGCTCTTTGTACACTTACAGATAATAATTGGAATCATTATTAATAGATCTCAAGATACTGCCCCATGAATGAGCACTGACTAAAAATGTACATAATATAATGAGATATAACATATACAAATTATTACCATCATGCCTAATAGAATGGGAATCCTTGTTTTAAGTTACCTAGTTTACACAGTTTATTTATTTTTGGGAATAACAACATCGTCCATCCACATAATTCTGTAGTAATATGCCATATTAATGAGCACTGGATATCATGGAACTAATAATGGTGGTGCCATAATAATGCAGGTTAATTGTAACAAACTTAAAATCAGTGAGAGTGAGATAAGGTGGTAGTAAGAAGACATGGCTGTACACACATTGTCAGACAAATGCTTAATTGATTCTATGTTATTGTTCTTTTGACAACATTTTATGCACTATAATTAATTTATTTACATATTAGTAATGCAATTCTGAGAATATCCATATCTTGTAATTAAATGCTAATTTGTTAGTATATAGCATATAATCAGGAAAAGTGCATTAATATTACAAGTGGTATGAGGATAACAAAAGATGGATATAGTATGTAAAATAGTGGATCAAGGAATATAAGTTAAAGTATAGTTTAAGGATAACCATTTATAAACTACATGTTCCTGAATGCATTGATATGGAGACTTGATAGGGACTATATAATTGTGGTGGAAGGAGACGGTTGTTACCTGTGATCAAGACCTGGTTAGGTTGAAACGCGTTGGGTGGTGGAAGCACTGTTCACGATATAATTAAAAGCTGAAAAGGGGAACTTCCCGGAGTGAGATGATATATTTTTGGTGAGAATTTATAGGAGTTGTGGTCGGCAACTCCTTCATCAGCACCGGCAGTAAGAGCGTGCGATTTACGTGTGGCCATTTGGTGATATAAATATATATATATATATGTATATATATATATATATATATATATGTATATATATATATATATATATATATATATATATATATATATATATATATATATATATGACGTTATAGGCAGGAAATAGAATTAAAAAAAACATAGACATTCACTTAAAAAAAACAAAGGTTACTGGGACGTTTTAGTTAGGATCTGAATTTACTTGTAAAAAACCTTAGAAATTCTACAGTTATAGTTATGGTTCACGACTACGATATGATCGACGCAAATTTGCTGTGAAGGATCTGCGGCCCTAGATATACACATTTTGTTTCCCTTTGATATCTCAAAAACTACTGAACGGATTTACACCAAATAACAAAAAGCACAATTTGTGGAACAAATTTAGCTTTCTGACAAATCTGGTGTAATTCTGTCCAGCAGTTCGGTCTGTAGTTGTGTTCAAAAGTCCTATAAGAATTAACAGTGGAAAAACACTTTTTTTGACTCCCCCTTTTTCTCAGCCCCTGCTTGACGGATCTCCTTAAAACTTTCCACATGCACAATGAATCACTGGCACACTTTTTGGGGGAAAATGTAATGAAGATTTGTCAAACAGCCCCAAAGATATAGGCAAGTCAAAAAATGATTTTCCTATGCAATCATGGTCCTAACTATAACGATCTGCTGGTGACTACAAGTAGGTAATATATATCCAGAGCAGTTCCAGAGTCAGAAAAATAGGCACACTCATGAGCTTTTGAAATTTTTATTCTTCAATAAAGTGCATAACAGTAAGGAAAAAAGACAACGCTTTGTTCATGGGATTACGGGTCAGTCCTTTTACCATGTCCTGTGGCACCATGCGAGTTGTAGTCTCTTCCCTACAACGTGCAAAACCGTGTAGTGAAGTGCTACATTATGTTCAAGCATTGTGTTAAAAAATTGCATTTATATCATAACCTATTACAGTTCAGTTATTCCTTAATCAACATATTTGTATTGTTGAGCAAAAAAGTGTTTTTTGGAACATGTAGTGACCTCTATTATAAGACATTTTGATCAGTGGTATCAGAACACTAACACATTTTTCGTATTGCGTGCCATTATTAAACAGACTCTTATATAGCATGTGTACTTCATGATAATGCTCATATACATGTGAACTGTACAGTATAAAACACCATGCCCTGTGGCATCATGGGACTTGTATTCCCTTGTCAGTTATATGCAAATAATGCAATTAAGTGTTCTGTGCTGTTTAAACAATCTAATAAAAAGAAGCACATATAAACCTAAAATATATCATGTCCTACCACAATACAGATATCCCTTGGATAATGTAGTTATATCATTCATCAAAAACAAAATTCAAAACATGTGCAAGCCTCTTTTGCAATGCATTTGAAGCAACAGTAGCATCATGTTAATTCTATTAGTGCCTAAATTAAAGGACGCAATCATATGACATATGTGTTTCATTAGGATGTCAAGGGTCAGTGTAGATATACACAGATGCATCCTGGAAACTGTAGTTGTTCTGCATCCTTGTGGGCCTGATGTGTGTTATCGCACTTTTGCGATATCTTATTATCATAACTACCTTATCAATATGTTACAACTATAACTCATACCTTCCCCATACAATGCACATATCCTTTTTTTATTAGCGTTATTACAGATAATGTTACACTGTGTTCCTTAAAAATAGCTTAAACGTTTAAAAAGGAAAGATGTGTCTGAAATCATTTTGATGTTAGAGGTGTGACTTATAGTTATATTATATAGCTATTGGATTTTTAAACAATGTTTAATTAGGTGGAGTAATAGTAATTTTATGTAACAGACACACAACAGTAAAATGCGTGTTTTAACTATAACTTGCCAATTTTTTATATTTGTTGCATTTAAGGGTTTTTTATGTTGCAAAATAGAAATGTCTCTCTAACTATAACTGTGTACTAACCTTTGTTTTTTCTACACCTCCAGCCACTACATAAGCTGCAGTACCATTATGTGCTCTGGATTCACGTGTCCCTATTTATCGCCTGATACATCATGGCTGATGTGTGACCACCAGCGGTACAGCCACATACTTTCTCCTTTGTCACACAGTGATAGTGGCTGGGGAGAGTGATTTGAATGTCCACCACTAACTGGTTATGGCACACCAATGTCCTACTTAGATTCCTTAGTTTTTTCCCCCTCTTGTTTGCTCTCCTTCTTTTGTCCTGCTATGGAACAGTTATTGTGGTTGGTCCTACTGACCTGTTAAAGAACACAAAAACATTACAGAAAAAACATTCAAAATCCAGAACAAAAAAGTTTGTTATATAAAGTAACAAAATATTTCAAATAAAAAACATTTTTATTAATGATTTTTTTACAGCTTAACATCAAGATATTACTTAAGTGTATATAGTGTTGAAAAGTATGTGAAAAGTGAGTGTGATAGGTGAAGTTTAGTTGTGTGGTGTGGCATATTGTAGAGTGTACTACTGTAATGATGATTGTTTCAGGACATGTGTTAGGAGTGTTTGTGGAGGATTCAGTGACATAGTGTTACTTGTAGCATGTTTGTAATTTGTGTTGTAAAATGTTACTCATTATGGCATTATGGGCAATGATTTTGTATACAGGTATGTATACATGCGTATTGTCTTTTATTTCTAATACAGGTTTTAGGAAGTGGACACATTTATTTGTTAAAATATACAAACTTTATAACACTTTTGTACACTGAGAGTACAATTTATTACATACTTACAAATATATCTTTATTTGTTTCTAGTTTTTATTTGTATGTGTTTCTCATATAAAAGTAAAGTAATTGTTACACAAGAATGTCATCATTTAGAACTTTTGCAGCTCAAGATGATCATATTCATGTAATCATCACCAAACACAGGGGAAAATTAAATCAACTGGATTGTGAAAACCCCATAGGTGCTGTGCGTACCCAACTGTATGCATATCTATCTAAGTAACAAATTCAATATATGGGAGACGAAAGAAGATAAAGTAGCAACAGAAGATTTCTTCAAATATCTCCAACCATGTCAGGCCACATAATGACTTATCTACTAATTAATAGAAGTTGTATTTTGTAATGTCTTTGCATTTCTGCTAGACAACTAAAAATACAACTTAAAATTTTGACATCAGGAGGTAACAATTTTGCAAATTATTAGGCAGCTAGTGCTTGAGAGTAACAGGGGTATCATTGCATTCTGCCCACCCTGTGTTATACTTTAAGTAGATGGTATATTGCCCTGGTGTAGTAGTCTATCCATAGTAAAAAATGATTGCAGTTATTAGATAAGTGTGTCCTGGAAGAGAAATCTGAGAAGCAGTAAAGGTAGAAATTAATGTATTAATTTTCTTTTGTACTCAGTATATCTTAAAAACATGAAAATTACATATTTCTAACCATTGTTAACTGTAAGGTGGAAACTACCTTAGAGTTACTTTATGGACAAAAGTTTGTTTGCAGAGCCTTAGTTAATAGTTTTTCAAATTAAATAGATTTACAATCAGGTACACGTATATACACAAAAAAATCAAAATGTGTAACAGTGAAGCTTGAGTGTAGGCCCTCATTTTCCCAAGAACAGTTTACACTGAAAAGGTCAGAACGTTGTTGTGTTTTCCTAACTATTATTTCTACAACAGCCATACAGAATTGTTGAGCATCTTGCTGTGGATCGATAGAAAACTGAACACCTACTCTATATATGTCAACAATAACTCTAATCCCACTTGTTGAGTGCCATGTGTGTTTCTCAGATGCACCATGTTCATAAAGATTTGTCAAACATTTGGAGAAAGGTTGTTGTGCATGCAGATGTATTAATTCATTCACAAATGGTAGGTGTAGAAGCAAATTCATAATGTCATTGATATAGCAATTAATTGCAGTTTGATTTTTAAACTGATATTCAGTTATTTCAATATGTGTAATACTTTTTTCTTTTTGATGCTTCCAACTCGTCTTTGTAATTGTAGGTTGATGTTATTTTTCTTTTGAAACGTAGTTTTGGTAAAACTCTATATTCACTAACATGTGATGTACGTATGTATGTGATGCTCAAACGACTGTATACACATACACAGCTGCTAACTGCATTAGTTCTTGTATCATCTAAATCGAGTATATACAGTCCTGTTAATTTTTCAACACAAGAGACGGCAACATATACCATACCTTCTTTGAATACTATACTTCCAGTGTTAATGATTGCAGAATCTAGGCTTAGTCCTTGAGATTCGTCTATCGTAACCGCGCAAGCCAAATGAAGAGGAAATTGCTCTCTTCTAATATATACATATTTAATAAGTAGAAATCTTGTCATACATCAAGACATTTTTGGGGATGTATAATGTGATCAAATGAAACCATAATAATTCTGCTTCTCCATTATTTGAGATATGATAAAGTCCACAACCAACCCCACTGCTCCATTTACCAGTCCATCTTCTACGTGTAAATTGCGTTATAAAATGATAACAGTTTTTGCACAAATTTAAATCTTTCTCTAACCCTACTGTTCATGAGACAGATTTCTTCATAATGTCTCATTTTCCAGCTAAAGCTTTGGTAACTGGATTATTAAGTATGTGAGTTTCAACTTACTCTTTACAAGGAAGGTGTAAAATCATTGGTTTTTCATTTCTAGCATAGAACTATTTATTTCTGCCCTTTCTTGAAGAGTTAGCATTAAGTAAACCACAGGTTCTGATTGTGCTAGAAGAAAATGCATAAATTCAGCAGTTGTACGAAGTGTAGGAAACAAAATGCTTGTACGTTATTGATCTAGCAGAAATTTTGCTTCTTGTGTCACAATTTTCTTAATAGTTTCGTATATTCTCATAATTAGCCTGCCTCATATTTTGAGTTAGTTCCTTGCAGGAGAAAATGAGCCAATTGTTGATATGCCCTATACTTCCCAAAGGTTTTCTTCAAGTTTGGTTTTGTAAACGTTTTCTGAAAATTCTATAATATGTTCCCAAAAACAAAAACATGTTTACTTCCAAAGAGAACTTCATAAAATGTTCGTAATACTTGAATCCATGCAGACTTCATCTATGATCAATACTCCTAATTTTGTTCAAACTCTTCTAAGTTCTTAACAAGTACTTGTATTTAATTTTAAATATTACATTTTCTTACGATGTTCCACAGGCATTGATTGTAGATGATGTATAGTAATTCCTTTGATATTATGTGCAGCTAATCAAGTGGGAGCTGTAACTGCACAAGATAAATTACAATGTGTTGCTTTATGGACATAAGCAGTTATAACTTTAATAAGTAAGCTTCTTCTTGTTTCAGCGTGGCCGCTGACATGCAATAATGTCGGTTGAAAAGTAGTCCTATTACATAATTGCTTTTCTTGTTTAAGTCCATGATCTACAAAATGGGTTATGCCATACTATATTTGCGGTTGTTCTGAATTTAATTGCGACACCAAGTAAACCAATTTTGCAATGATATTTTTCATCTGCCTATTGCATGTTCAACTTCTTCTATAGACATTATCAATTATTTGTTATCCAAATGGGTCAATACTTGTGGAAAATGAATTATTCTTCCTTGTTGCAGTATCATGTTGTATTTGACCATTAATTTGATTTTCCTCTGCACTTTTTTGTTCAAGCATTTGTAAATAGGTGTGAAATTGAGTTACTGCGGTGTTATTTCTATATATTTCAAAGGCATCCGCACAGCAACCAAAGGAGTATATAATGTCTTCTTTCCTCTGCCATGGCTTAAAGAGCTGTAAAAGTGCAGAATTATTTTGTTTCTCTGGTTCCACGATTCACTTTTCAAAGATTTATAAGTATAGGACATAGTAGACATCCATTAGTCCGTTTGACTCTAAATTGTCCACTGTTTACATCTTCGAAAAGAGTAATACTGAGTACTTCATATAGTGATAGGACCTCTATTCAGGTAATATGGTCGAACATATTGGTAATAGAGTCCAACATATTTGTAATATGGTCCAACATATATTTTTTTTAATATCTTTATTAGTAGGATCACTATTAGCAGGGTACTCAATTTCAGGTAAGCTTTTCAAAACTCTTTGACATTCTGATATCAATCCTAAACTAAGCCAGACAACTGCCTGAGATTTACCATATAAACTTGACGAACTCAAACAGTCACACATTTCATAGCTACTGATCTCTCTATAGGATAACATTTTAAGGCTGAATTGGTCTAATATTTTTTTTAAGAATGCTCTGTCGATATTTCTTCCCATACTTCCTTCATATCTGTTTTTCACCTTTTGTAATGTAGGAAGTAACATGATGTGCAACTGCTGTAGAGTTAACTGCAACAAATTGTATATCCAACATATGTAGAATTAAAGGATTGTAGTAATTGATGCCTTGTGACGCGTGTGCCGTCCTTAGATTGTAAGTAGTTTTTGGTGATTTACCTTGAACTGCATGTCTTACAGATGACATGAAATTATTGACTCTTTCTTTTTGGAGAATTGGTCTGGGAAATACAAATCAACAATTATAGTAAAGTTTTGATTTGTTCCAATATTTCCGTAAGCAGTATTTTCCACACTTATGTGATGATAGCGTTGAACTTTGCCAACAGTTTCTCATTCTGCTTGCTATATCACAAGTGATATAACGTTCTATAAAAGTGAGAACAGAATTGTCAGAGTCATGTCTAAACTGAGGAGCATTGTTGATCCATAGAAGCATATCCAGTACACCTCTTGCTTGATACTCTTTTCTCCAAAATAAATCTAGCACACCTCTAAGGGTTTTTTGTGGTAAAGTAGTAAAGCATTGGCAGAAACTTGATGTTGAAGTATCTACAAAAATTTGCAGGATCCAAGGAAGATACTTCAGCAAAGGCTTTGTGTCAATTTCTTCATTGTTACTATTTGCCTCAAGTAGGAATTGATACATGTTGTCCCATGCATATTCTGCACAGCATAAGGTAAGAAACCATGTAGGCAGTTCTAAATTTCTCAGCATACATTTCAGTTATCTGTCTTATAGACCAATATTCATTTGATACTCGCTGACATGCCATAATATTGATTAAGTTATATTCCAGAATCTCATCTGTCTTGTGCACTTCATTAATAAAACAATGGGCTGTTATATTGTTAAACATAGTTTCACTGTGCATAACATGTGCAACAACATATGAAGAGGTGGAAAGTTCAAATTAGTAGAGAAGTGTGAAAATGTAAGATATGTGTTTATGAAAACATGGATCCCTTCAATATAATCTGGTAAATTGGTACTCTGATGCTGGAATTTGGACAGGAGGATCATCAGATTGTCCCCCTATCCCAGTGGGGAATACATGTGGTTAACATCTTGCTTCTAAAAAATTTTTACACACATTAAGAGGCTCTCCTCTACCTTCTCTCATCTGATAAAATTCTAATGTATCACCCATCATTTGTCTAGAATGTAGTTGGTGTATACTGTAATGCTCATGTATTTGTTCAGCTTCTCCCTGATTCATTGGTTGAAATTATCTTCTTGCATCATCCCACTTTCTTCTTCATAAAAGGCTAGGATGGTTGAAGAGATGAAGTTGTAAATGTCCAAATCTTTGTAGTGCGTGTTTTTTTGTAACTATAGCTTTCTGTACATTGCCTATACTTATTATTTATTGCCAATTGTCTTGTCCTTTGTAGGTACTACATTGACCAAACCTATTAAAGGTTCTTCTATTTTACGTGGTATTCCAAGAGTGTGTATGTTAGTTGTGAAATCTAATGGAAGAAAAACTTTTCCTTTGAGGACACATACTAATTCATGTGGATGGAACCTTTCAGATTTAGGTTGCAATCCAAGTTTGGTTTGAAAAGGATGAACAGTTTGTATTAAAATGCTTTCACACTAATTAGTTTGGCTTAATTCAGATGGAATTGGAAATATTTCCAAACTGTTGTGAATCCCACATGAAGGCCTGCAGTTATGGCATAGTTTTCCTACACAGTAATTTGGTTTTCGCAAAGATCTTATTTTTCTTCTATAAATAGAAACAGAGTTATATCAGAGTTACATTTCTTCATGGTATATTGCTCTCAATCTCTGGTTTGTCAGTAAGATTATTCATTTTATCTTGCTTATAATAATCAGTTCTTCGCAGCAAATGCAAATCTTATTTGCTGTTCTAGGATTTTGTTCTTGATACTAAAATATTATATTCCTCTATATTTGTGCTAACCAACCACAGGAACAACTGTTATACGAAACCTACTCAATTAGCCTAGTCTTTAGCAGTTTCCTAAATTTCCGTGCTGATTTCACTAGTCTCATTTGTAATGGGAGTGAATTCCAGAGCTTTTGGGCAACATAGGCAAATGAGCTGCACCCTGCTCTAGCTCTTTTGTATCAGAGGACAGTGAGTAACAGCTGGTCAGTGGACCATAACAATCTCCCAGGATTATAGGAGACGAGAAGTACCTGACTCAATTTAGAGCCTTTTCGTAGAATGCTTTGTGTACAAGGCAAAGTGTATTGAACTGAATTCTTCTGACCACTGGGAGTCAATGCAGGGCTGACAATTGTGTCCTTGCTGACTGGTGTTTGGCTATTTTTAAGAGGATGCAAGATGCAGCATTTTTTATGACCTGCATACTTTTCAAGACTGACTTAGGGCTTCCAAGGTATAAAAAGTTGCTGTAGTCAAGTTGAGAAATTACCAGGCCTTGTACCACCATTCTCCGTAATGGACCTGGCAGTCATTTCAGCAGTTTTCTTAAAGTAGAAGCAGTCCAAACCAGGTTCCTGCTAGTTTCTTTACCTGAATCTCCATAGTTAATTTCCTATCCAACCAGACTCCTAAACGTATTCTGTTTTAGGGGTGGGTGACTTCCCAGGACAGTCTGAGTTCTGACCATCTAGAGGGACTATTTCCCACTATCATCACCTCTGTCCTATCTCAGGTAAGATTTAGGCTGCTGGCTACCATACAGTCAGCTACATGTTTAAGGCAGGAATTAAGGATAATGGAAGTATTTTCTGTTTGATGGGACTGACCAATAATAATGTGTGAGATATCGGCATAGGAGATTGTTGTAAAACCATAGGAGTTTATGAGCCTTGCTAAAGGGGCAACATACAAATTGAATAGAGTCAGACTAAGGGACAAGCCTTGCGGTACATCACATCTGAGGGAGAAAATATGTGATTGCTTATCTTCTTGTACCTGAAAAGTGTGGTTGTAAGGAAAAGAAGCAATCCAATCCAGAGCTGTACCCCCAATCCCCACTTCAATTAGTCTTTTAATCAGTTTTGGGTGGGATAGCATATCAAACGCGGCCCTTAGATCAAGTGAGATCAAGGCTGTGGTGCCACCCATTTCCAGAATATGTCACGACTTACGTGCTGTTTTAACCTGGAGTCCGCTGAACGGGTGGCGAGGTTCTTGTTCCTGAATGTTCTGCCTTGGCCCAGGTAGGGGCGACTCTTTCTGGTAGCCACGGTGCTGCAGGCGATAGGAACGCCAAGGGCAGGTCGTGTCCTTCAGAAGTAGTGCCAGAGGGAAAAAAATAACTAAATAGGGGAAAAAACCTCCAAAAAGGAAATTTCCTGGAACAGGAGCAAAAATCAATAAGTAAATACGAGATCAAAAAATAACAGGAAAACACTGGAACTGACGTGAACCAGTATCAGACACAAGGAAGAAGGAGCGAAGACACCATCCAAACAGAAAGTGTTGCAGCTCAAGGAGGGAAAGAATCACAGCCCTTAAATATCCCAAAACAGGAAGCGACCAACAGGAAGTGCAAGGACACCATATTAGATAGGGAAAAACACATAGAAAGTAATGGACAAGGAGCCATAGAGAGTAGGGAACCAAAGCATGCTGGGAAGAGAGGGGAATAAAGGGAAAGAAGGAAAAACATAAAGGGAGGCACAAATGAGGGCGACAGAAAGAAAAGGACAACAATAGCAGGTGAGTGGGGGAGGGTTAGGGGGCGTGGCCAAGATGGCGACGTGAAAGGACGCTCTAAAGAGAGCTCCGTCCACAGCCGGCAAAGGATCCTGATAAAGCAACAAAATCCCAGATATTGCACATGAAAACTGCTGAAAATGAGTGCAATATGGAAAATACAATAAGTAAGACCGTACAGTGGAAACCCACGACACAGTGAGCGACGACCTGAAGAAGAGCCGAGGCGGCGGCCACGCGCGGGCCTACTCGAATCGGGTGAAGTCCGGCCGCCGAAACAGGACGAGACGGAGGTGAGGAGCGCACGACCCCGAGACATATATCGAGGCCCTGACTCGCGCCGCTGCTAACGCCACCACAAACGCCGAAACCACTAGCGGAGCTAGACACCTAGCGATGAGGTCTCAAAATCGCTTAGGCATGGACGTGATCGGCGGGGTGGTACGGAGCAAAGGGCCTAAAGAAACGGTGGAGGTGAGATCGTACCCCGACTGCTGAATGTGCTGAAACCTGCAGACGACACCGACATCGGTGGTCGTGCGCAATAAGTACCAACGCTTAAATCAACCAGATAAATCGGACGAGGCACGCGGCGCGGCACCGCCACACTATAGTTGCGCATTTATACAGCTCTTTTACGGCCGACACGGAGAGGCTCACTAGTGTGAAAGTTATCGAGGGGCACAGACCGGATGCCACAGAATAGACACGGCCGAGAGGGGAGCTGGATGCCACCACAAACCACTAGCGGAGCTAGGCCCGAGGCGAGTAGAAACACCTAGCGACGAGAGCTTAAAATCGCTTAGGCATGGACGTGAACGGCGGGGCGGTACAGAGCAAAGGGCCTGACGACACCGACATCGGTGGTCGTGCGCAAAAGGCACCAACGCTTAAATCAACCCGATAAATCGGACGGCGCACGCGGCGCGGCGCTGCCACACTATAGCTGCGCATTCCTACAGTTCTTGTACGGCCGACACGGAGAGGCTCACTAGTGTGAAAGTTATCGAGGGACACAGACCGGATGCCACAGAATAGACACGGCCGAGAATGGAGCTGGAAATCCCGCGGAGCGACCACTACAAGCACGCATGGAGAGGCGTGGATCTCAACCTCAACTAACCCCCTAATCGGGGCATAGCACCAAGCACACGAGCAGTCGCAATTATAAAATCAAAACCACCGGATAGAGTGACGCTATTAATCAACGGTCTTGAGACGGGTTGCTACAGCGGAAGACAACCCGCATAACCTAAGGTTAATATAAAAATGGTGAAACCGAAAGCACAAAAAACACAAACTGAAACTGGACCCTCATCAGCCTCAGAAATGGACATAGAACCTCACCCAAAATGTCCTACACAGAGTAACAGAGACCCTAGCCGCCCACTTCGTGCAAATGGAAAAGGTACTTCAAGCAATTCTTGACACCAAAACATCGTTAGAAGGAAAAATAGACACCGTAGTGGCTGAAGTCAACACGCTTCGAATGGAACAACGAAAACTCACAGAAAGGGTCGCAACAACTGAAATAACCCTTAAATCGACGCATCCAGACATAATAGACCTAAAACAGCGGCTTCAACAACAAGAAACTGAAATACTACGACTAAACAAACGGGCCGATGAAGCGGAAGGACGCTCTCGCCGCAATAATGTAAGATTCCTCGGTTTCCCGGAGAAGATCGAACTCCCAAACGCAGAACTATTCCTGGAGCGCTGGCTTAGTAAAAACATATTTACAAACGACCCCCCACCACTATTAATAGTGGAACGTGCACACCGAGTTCCAGGGGGCCCTCCCCGTCCGGGAGCCCCACCGAGACCACTAATCGCGAGACTTCTCAACTACAGAGACAGGGACCAGATACTAAGAAACTTCCGCACAACAGGCCCAATTGAAATAGAGAATACCAAAATCACGGCCTACCCAGACGACACAGCTGAAGTCCAACGCAAACGCGCTACCTTCAACACAGCAAAACAAATATTGAGAGATAAAAACTATTCATACTCATTGATGTACCCAGCTAAACTGCGGGTAGTGGACGGCGAAAGGTCACATATATTCCCAACATCAGAAGATGCATGGACTTGGATACACGCGAAAGGACTGATAGACCCTACAGCTGAGACCCGGAAACAAAAAGAGTGGCTGACTCCACAACCGCGACGCAAAAGAAAATCAACACGTAAAACAGAATTGGGTCCAACGAAATCACAAGTAGAGGCGGAACAGCTCCAAGTCTTAAAACTGGAGAACAGGTTTTCATCCATTCAACCACGACCCAGCCAAGACACAAACAATTCAGATTCAGACTCAACGAACAGTCAACAAGGACTAACCGCAGGACCAATGATCACCCCACGCTCGGCGGATTACCTTTAACTCTGCAATAGTGAGACTTCCTCAAGAAGCACTCGAGAACTCAAGGAACAAAAGCAGAACAATGAAAATATCGCAGAAATTCTTCCCCTAAAAATCAAGTAAGCCTGGAGCAAAAACCAGACTTGACATAAATAGAACACGTGAGGGGATGCAAGTACAAACTACCGGGCTGGAAATCGGAGACACTCTGGGAAAAAGTGCAACGCCCCTCCCCCCAACCCAATGGGTAACCGAAAGGACCTTGCAGTAGCAAATGTAAAAAGTTGCACCAGTTGTGCCTTGCAGCCCCCAGTAATATTAACCAATGTAAGTTCTACTCTCTCTTTTACTTTTATTCTTTCCCACAAGATGCCTAATATCCCACACAAAGGAGATTTGGGGCGTGACGGGTGTAACGGCCTGGGAACCGGGACACGTGAAACACACTATATTAAGCAAACCACACAAAATGACGATATATAATATAGTAACCTGGAATGTAAGGGGATTAGCAAATATATCTAAAAGACATAAGATACACTCATACCTTAAACAACACAAAATACATATAGCTATCCTACAAGTGACGCATGCCACAGCACACGAACTGTCTGAAATAGATAAAAAATGGTCGGGAATAACACACGGAACCAAAAACCTTGACATATGCGAAGGGAGTATTAATATGGATAGCTCCGGGTGTACCGTATACTGTCAAAAATGTACATACAGACTACAATGGAAGATACACTAGTCTAGATGGAGAGTTAGACGGAAAGCAACTAACGATAATGGGACTATATGCATCCAACATGGGACAGGGTGAATTCCTCCGAACTATTACCACGCAAATCCCATATGATCCGACCATACCCACTATTTGGGGAGGTGACTTTAATAGTGTAATTGAGATGTCATTAGACAGATCACACCCCCCAATTAGAGACACCCAATGCAAGACAGTGTCCTGTGCACTTAATAAATGGATACAAGAAAGAGAACTACAAAACATATGGCGACGCTTACACCCCGCAGATAGAGAATACTCTTTCTACTCACCAGTACACCATCTCCATACGAGAATAGATTTATTATTATGCACTAAAGGGCTAACGCATATGATATATAACGCAACATACCTCGCCAAAAACCTATCAGACCATTGCCCGCTACTAGTAACATTAAAATGGGAAAGACAATTAACATGCATACCAACATGGCGCCTACAACCCACCCAATTACGTGATCCCCCTTTCCGCGCTAAAATAGCAGAAGAAATAGAAACATACTTCGCAGTTAATACAAAGACAACAACATCACGCGCTGTAGAATGGGACGGTCACAAGGTAGTTATAAGGGGCATGTGTATAGCAACAGCAGGAGGGGTCCGCCGAGCATTAAGTACAGAACTACAAGAAACAGAAAACAAAATTCGCAACATAGAATGTGAAATGGCTCTGGGGAGAGGCAATAGTAACGAGCTAGCTAACCTCAAAAATCAATGGAACGCAACCGAGACACGATTACGCAAATTCGATCATAAACACTATATAGCACGTCTACACGCTGAAGGCGACCGCTCTAGCAGATTGTTAGCGTGGCTAGCAAAAGGGACATAGAAAGTCACTCCCATAAATGCTATACGCCAAGACACAGGCACAATATAAACACACAACTAGAGATAAACGATACATTCAAACAATACTATAGTAAACTATACACAGCAGAACCTCCCCCACACCCGACACAACTGGCAACGTTTTTTCAACAAGCCCCAATGAAAAGACTAACGGCAGAACAAATAACCTACTTGACAGACCAATCGAAAGGGAAGAGATACTACAGGCATTAAAACAGTTGGCACACAATAAGACTCCAGGAACAGATGGTCTCCCCATTGAATACTACCAAACATTCGCACCACAGATAATTACATCACTCCAAAATATGCTACAAGAAACATATGAAAGAGGACAACTCACAGAAACGCAAAAGGAGGCGACAATTGTAGTCCTACACAAAAAAGGTTGTGACCCTTTAAACGTCCGCTCCTATAGACCCTTATCTTTATTAAACTCGGACTATAAAATACTGGGGAAAATCCTAGCCAATCGCCTCCTGCCGCTAATGACTGCCTTAATACACCCGGATCAATCTGGCTTTATACCAGGGCGAAATACAGCTATTAATATAAGAAACTTACTGGCGCCCGCCAAGCGGGAACCGCCAGAAGACCGTACCGCGGTCAAAAGACCGCGGCGGTCATTCTGAGTTTCCCGCTGGGCTGGCGGGCGACCGCCAGAAGGCCGCCCGCCCAGCGGGAAACCCCCTTCCACGAGGATGCCGGCTCCGAATGGAGCTGGCGGAGTCGAAGGGGTGTGACGGGTGCAGTTGCATCCGTCGCGATTTGCAGTGTCTGCCACGCAGACACTGAAAATCTATGTGGGGCCCTGTTAGGGGGCCCCTGCAGGGGCCCCCACGACACCCGTTCCCGCCAGCCAGGTTCTGGCGGTGAAAACCGCCAGAACCAGGCTGGCGGGAAGGGGGTCGGAATCCCCATGGCGGCGCTGCTTGCAGCGCCGCCGTGGAGGATTCCCTGAGGCAGCGGGAAGCCGGCGGGAAACCGCTGGCTTCCCTTTTCTGACCGCGGCTTTACCGCCGCGGTCAGAATGCCCCCGGAAGCACCGCCAGCCTGTTGGCGGTGCTTCCTCCGTCACCTACCCTGGCGGTCATAGACCGCCAGGGTAGGAATGACCCCCTTAGTACGCATTATATCCATGACTCAGGAACAGGATCAATATAGCGTGGCGGTGTCACTGGATGTGGAAAAAGCCTTTGACACTCTAGGCTGGCCATTTCTGATGGCAACATTACAAAAAATGAGGTTTGGCGCTGGCTTTACACGCTGGATATCCATAATATATACTAACCCTAAAGCACGGATTAAAACCGGTGCAATCATCTCAGAGAAATTCGACATAGGTAGAGGAACGCGACAAGGCTGCCCGCTATCACCACTACTATTTGCACTCGCAATAGAACCATTCGCGGCAAGACTACGCAATGAAACAATACAATGGGGTATCCCAGATGGCGAAGAATTCCGCATAATATCACTATATGCAGACGATGCACTAATATATCTACGCAACTATAAAGAATCTCTACCACATATATTACAACTACTTAACACGTTCAGTGACTTATCCGGTCTGCGCGTCAACTGGTCCAAATCATGCATATTCCCTATGCGCCCGTCCCCAACACCACGCGCCGAAACGCCAACTGATGATACATTACAATGGGAACATACCACTTTTAAATATTTAGGAGTCCACATCTACCATAGCGCTACAGACCTAAAGGAAGGCAACCTGGACAGAGCCATTAGATCAATTAAAAGCTCAATACCCTTCTGGTGCTCACTACCCCTCTCACCAATGGGAAGACTGGCTCTCGCCAAAATGATAGTACTACCTCGACTACCCTATTATTTCACAACACTACCGCTAATATTACAAAAAACACTCTTCACACAATTAACCAAACTATTGATTGAACTGATATGGGCGAATGGTCGTAGAAGAGTAGCTATTGATAAACTCTACCTCCCAATGGAAAAGGGAAGAATGGGGGTACCGCACCTCGAGCATTACTACGCAGCAGCACAGTTACATTGGATCATGACCTGGATACAAGACCCCCCAAGCCCGGAGGGCCATAAAGTGAGAACACAACTTGGGAGAATAAAGATACTAGATTGGCTCATAGGAGGGACACACACCCCACATCACAAAAACGTACTAATGACAGTTGCCGTATGCACCTGGAATCGATATATATCTAAAGGAACTTGCATACCACAATACTCACCAAAGATTCCCCTACTAGCCATACCAGGAATAAATTAAATTGCACGAAACACTATATCTAGCGTCGGGGATAACAAAAGATATACAGCAGGTCGGAGATTTATATGTAGACGAGCAATACATAACATACACAAAATTGGCAGAGTCATACAACTTAGGGCCAGGGGAATTTATAACATACGGGGCAATCAAAGGACTGATACGTAAAGTATGGGGCCAAGACAACTCAGAACCACCAACAGCCCCCGCCCTACACGAGCTAATAGCAGGTATTAACACGACACCAAGTATATCGCAAATATACCACATACTACAAGCTTACCCTGCAAAAACACAAACACAAGCCAAATCATACTGGGATAAGGCTCTACAAACACCTCTCACAGAGAAACAATGGACCATGGCCCTAACGACCACCTGAGAAATTTCTCGCAGTGCCCGCTTCAGATACACCCAACTAAATTACTTACACCAGACATATTTAACCCCACTCCGCATAAAACGCATGTTCCCACAAGCAACATCTGAATGTCCACGTTGCGGAACCATGGAGGCAGATTTTTATCACATGACCTGGAGCTGCCCACCACTACTTCGTATATGGTACACTGTCACACAACAGACAAATAAATGGACGGGACTAAAACTGAATCCTACACCCAAATCCTGCATATTGGGCATACGACATAGACGCAATAAAGATAGGCAAAAACATAGATGCGCAGACCTAGCGTTTATTAACGCCTCATCGCAACACAATGGAAGTCTCCTGGCACTCCGGATATAAACAGATGGCATAAAGACCTAATACACTGGACCAATGCAGAAAAACATGGATTGGACTCATTAAAAGATGTAGGGATTATAGTAAAAAATGCGGAGACATGGGACACCTTCCTAGAGCAGCTACTCGAAAAGGATGATACCCGCCCACCTTAGAAAAATGCTGCAAGATAACGGCAAATGACTGCAGCAACAAGACACTACAACCTTAACCATATACAAGTACTCGAAGTACTCCTCTAAAAGAAACATGCAAGACTGTAATACAGAATACCCCAAAACCCACACAGACCTCACCAACCTAACAACATTCACAAAGAAACCGTCAACTCCCCCACCATCGCATCTACATCACTAGCATCTTTCTCACCTCCTCCCAACCCATTATATATATAGCCCTTGTCTTCATAGCCCTATTGTGGCTTCTTTACTTTCTGTTTTCTTCTTCCCAGTTCTTCCTATTACTTTTACAATGCTCTTTGATCCAAATGCAATAAAGTTTCTAACTGCACAATATGTAGAACAATATGTATAAAATGACCAGAAGCAAAATAATGGGAAAAAAAAAGAAACTCACATTTGCATAAAAATACACTGTTTATTAAATCAATGTAAGAGCTGTTAACTGCAAAATTTAATAAAGAGATTTAAAAAAAATAAAAAATAAAAAGAGTGGGGGAGGGTTAGACATGCCTGAATGCGTGCCGTGCTATGAAGAAACGAGGCCCCATGCCCAATTTGGAGCCTTGTATGCTGCACGATAGACTGGGGGGGCGGCGTGTCTCCATGGCGCGCGCTGTGACCCGAGCCGAACATACGCGCCACGACAGAATAGCCCTCAGGTCTTCGGTGGCAGGTGGGAGGGCAGTTTCTGTATTACTCCCTGTTCTAAAACCTGATTAGGAGTGGTGCAAGATCCCATTGGATTCTAGGTATAAAGAAAGATGTTTGTTCACAAACTTCTCCAATTTTTTACTAGGGCCTGGTAGAAGGGGGATTGGACAGTAATTTTCGCACAGTAATGGGTCGCCCACAAGTTGTTTCAAGAGAGGTCTGACTATGGCATGTTTCCACTTAGGTGGGACTACACCAGTTTTTAATGGCTGATTAAACATATTAGTCAATATTGTAACAACTTGCAACCCTCCTTTTGACATTATGTCTGTGGGTGGGGGGGTCGGATCCCGAGGGAAGCCTGATTTGGGAGACAACTAAATGGCTTGAGTGTCTTCAATGATCATCTCGGGAAAGTTACTCATCTTTTTCCATATCCCTGTTCTACAGGTATGATAGTTTCCCCATGTTCTCCTAGAGTATAAGTGATAGAATTAACCTTTTCTAGGAAGAAATTGGCCAGTTGGTTGCAGCGTGCAGAAGCGGGGGTGGGTTGGATTTAGTGTTAATGGATGCATTAGACTATTTACCAAATTGTAGAATTCTTTTGAGGTGTTTTGTATTTTGTTAGTAAAATAGTTAACTTCCCTAAACGAATAGTGGTACTTCTTTAAAGATTTTTTGTAATTATTTTTACTTATGCTATCATAGTTTTTCCTCTATACCCTTTCTGCCCTTTTGTAATCTTTTTTTAATTTTTGGAGCTTGCTGAGAACCATGGTGATTTCTTTTTTAGGCATAAGGATCTTTATTGTTTCAGAAGGACCAAGAGATTAGTGGCATACGAAATCCATGTTTTGAAATTATTATATCTATTAATAATTAATTCTCCAGTCATTTCAAGAATGGAGTCAGAGACCATGTTTACCTATTCTCTTATAACCAATCTTGTCCAGTTCCGGCAAAATCTAAGATTAATGCACACCTCAGTTTTGTAAGAAGACTTGACCAGCTGAAATGGAATCATTTTATGATCAGACCAAAATACTTCTGAAGGTTTTCCAACAATTAAATCGGGTATATTGGAACAAATGTGATTGAGTAAGTGCCCTTGAGTATGGGTCGGTCATTCACTTGCTGAATTAGTAGGACCGATTCAAGGTCCATTCGGAAGTTACTAATCATTCAGCAATTCTTATTTTCCAAATGAATATTGAGATCTAATTCGCAAATGCTGGAGTCTATTAAAACATGTTCTGGTTTATTTTGAGTGAACACAACCTGTGGGCAAACATTATTTTGTGAAATGGCATCTAGGTATTTCATTTGCATGTAGTCTGTTATGGTGGTTACCTGTGCTGCATTACAGTGCAATAGCACTACATTTAGGGCCAGAAGTAGGAAGCATTTTGCATGGTGCAAACTACGAAAATCGCAGTTTGCGCCATGCAAAATGCTCATCGCGATGCACATTCACAATTTGCGAGTCGGTACCGACTCGCAAATTGTGAACGCGACTCGCAAATAGGAAGGGGTGTCCCCTTCCTATTTGCGACTCGCATCGCGATGCTAAATTGCTTTGTGACCGCGAATGCGGTCGCAAAGCAATTCGCAGTTACCAACAGTGTCACACTGGTGGTAACCCATGCGCAAAAGGGAAGGCTGCTTTATTTAAAAAGCAGTCACAGACATGGAGGTCTGCTGTCTTCAGCAGGCCACCATCCCTGTGAGTGCAAGGACTCGCTATGGGGTCGCAAAATGCGACCCACCTCATTAATATTAATGAGGTGGGTCTTTGCGACCCCATAGCGAATCGCAGACGGTGTCTGAGACACCGTTCTGCATCCGATTTTACGAATCGGAACTTCCTGCATCTGGCCCTTGGTTCTTCTAACTGCTATGATGGTGCTTTCACCAAGCATAAGGTATGCACAAGTTTCCTAATTGTTGAATGATTTGTGGAAAGCATTTTGCTAGAAATCTTTTTATTGAAATGTTTTTACAAAATATGATAGCATGGACACAACTTGTTGGTAATATATAAAGATATCCAGCACTTTGCAGTCCATTGTGTTATCACTGCAATCCAGACAATCTGAAGCTGAGCACACGTGATAGTGAAGGCAATGCTGGAAAAGAACTCCCAACAAGGGGGGCCCAAAGAGTGCAGAATCTGCACGCAACTTTGCAAACATGCAGGAAAATACAGAAAAAAAAGAAACATTTGAGTATTAGAGGTCGAAAGAGGATCTCTGAGTTCTGGTAGCATACTGGGGAGAGATAAAGTTGTGCAAAAGAAAGATGAAAGGACACAAGCGGGAAATGGCAGTGCTTAATTTGTAAATAAAAAGGTGCTGGTGCTCAAAGCTCTCCTCTTAAACAAGCGGCTCCTGCAGATAAAAGTGCGAGCACACAATTCTGAGGCAGCGTAATCCTGAAGCTACCTTGGGCCTCTTCAATCCATTTACAGCCACTCCCTGCCCCTTCAGCTCTCTCTTGCAGCTTCCTGCTTTTCCCTTTCTTTTCTGACGCTTTTCTCTTCCTCCATCTTTCCCAAATGTGTGTTTTGCTCGCAGTAAATGCTTGAGCCAGAAAAGTAAGCGCCGGCCCTCAGAAATAAGTGCTGGGTAATGGGGGGGGGGAACTGGGTAAGGGCAATCCACTACCCCCATAGTGATTAGCACTTTCAGCAAAACGATGCCCTAACCAAATAGCTGAAGCACACGTAGTCTGGTCGGTATATACCAGGAATATTCCAGGCAAGCGAAATAATCTATAAGGATTGCCAGATGTTGGTAAACTTAGTGTCAGTGTGTGCTATCTTATCGAACAAAGGCTTTATGGCCATAACATGCTGAAGACACGTAAACCATTGGACAATGTGGGGTACAGAGGGTTTCTTCCAGTGAGGAGCAATGAGTTGTTTGGCAGCACCAAGCATGTGACTTATAAAACAGCAATCTGCATGTGTCATTGCTTCTAACTCTATAGAGCAAAATGCCTAGAAACAATCATGTCATAGGAATCTGGGAGAGGGAAGCCTACAACCCCTATAATATGGCCAAGGATTTCTTTCCAATATGTGGCGATGAGAGACATGACCACCATATGTGATGGTAACCTCCAAGTGCTGCATTACAACGCCAGGACAAATCCCAAGTGTTGGGGAAGATAGAACAAAGGTGTGTTCCTGTATGGTACCTTGTTGTCATCTGTTTATATGCTATCACACGTTGGGGCATGTTTCTGCAGATCTTGAGAATGTCGCACCACAATAGTTCCTATTGGTTCTGGGAGATTCCCTTAGTGGTGTCGACTTGCCATTGTGATTGGTATGTGTGGAGTCATACTTGAGTTGAATGCTGGAGTACCTGAAGGGTGCTTGATTTCAGCCCTCTTGTCCCCTCAAACGTTCTAACTAGAATCTCAAAGAGGATGTATTGTTGTGTGGCTCCTTGAACACTGGAGTGATGGAGTGCCCCGTGGCGTAACTAGTAATATTGTAGTCTGGCCGTCTCTGGGATATGAAAGTCTATCTTGCATTGCTTGAAGGTCTTAATGGTCTCTCCCTCAAATACATTGCACCGCATGCAGCACTCTCCCTGCCCCCAGCTGGGAAATAAATGAGCCTGTAGGGCTGGCGTAAAGTGTGGGTTGTAAGCAAGCGGAGTGTTGGGGAAGGAAAGGTGGTAAGACCCCGTTTGAGCGCAATCTTGTCCCACATCTCGAGGACAGTCTTGGTGGGGGTTGCTACGTAGGCGCTTTGTGGTCTTGCATGCTTATGGAGCCAAGCTAGATCCCAGAGGACCGACAGGACAGCGCTCAGTTCATGGGGAACCAATGCTTTTCACTCTCCTGGACAACCCATTCCGAGATGTAGCGAAGGTGAGCCACCCAATAGTATTCAAGGAGACTAAGGCAGGCCAATCCACCAGATCCCTAGGGAGCATCAGCACTGGGTAAGAGAATCTGGGACGTTCCTCTCTACCAGATGAAGGTGCGTGTGTCTTGTTGAAAGCAAACTATATCATCCTGGAGAATGGGGGTGGGCAGAGTTTCAAATAGGTAAAGGACTTTCGGAAGGATAGATATTTTGACAGCATTAAGCCAGCCCAGCCAGAACACATGTAGTGTCCTCTATCAGCGGAGGTCTTACAGAACACACTTCAGATATTCCAGCCAGTTGGCATACATCTAAGACATCAAGGAAGGAGTTAGATTAAGCCCCACATATCGTATGGGTTGTAGGGTCCATTGGTAGGGGACGAGAGATGTAAAGCGAGAAGGTCCGGTGTAGAGATTGTAAGGTTCAGGGCATGAGATTTGGCCATACTGATCGTGAAACTGGAGACCCATTTGAGGGCAAGCACAACAGCGCGAAGTAAAGTAGAGGGTTGGGTGAGGTTGAGCTGAAGGGAATGCCCGCTATGGCCTCTGTCTGGCAGATGGTGATTGCCAATGGCTCTACAGCTAAGGCAAAGAACGGTGGCAAAAGAAGGCATCCAGCCTGGTACCCCTTGCAAGATGGATTGGCTGTGTGCGTTGACCATTAATGTGAATTGTATTGATGAGGCAGATGTAGGAGGCCATAATCTTAGATATCATACCCTGGCCAAGACCAATCTTCTAGAGGGCAGCCCTCAAAAATGGCTAGCTGACCCTAATCAAAGGCTTTCTCTGCATCAAGCAAGAGATGGTGGGAAGGAATGTTGTCGCTGTGAGATTTCGGAACCAGATGTGCAATACGATGGATACTGTCCACTCCCTGTTGATGGTGAATAAAACTGACCCAGTCCGGTTCGATTGGTCCAGGGATGTATGGCTCCAATTGATTCACCAGGATCTTTGTGTAAATTTTGCATCTGTGTTTAGGAGGGAAACTGGGTGATAGGAGGTGCAAAGGAAAGGTCCTTACCAGGCTTGGGAATGAGAACTATCTCCGGCGCCGCCATCGTAGGGGTGAAGCCCTTGTCTGCTGTAATTGTATTGAAAAGTGTTAACATATGATCCTGGAGGAAGGGGAGGAATGTTCGGTAAAAAGCCACAGGAATCCCATCTGGGTCGGGTGTTGGTAGCTCTCTTAGGGCTTGGTCTAGTTCAAACAGAGTAATGGGAGTTTCCAAGTGTTTAGTGTGCTGTGGGTCGAAGGCGTCCCATGGACAGGCACTGAGGTAGGAATCTATGAGGTCTTGGAGGGGGTGTCTTCCCCTTTGTAGAGAGCTTGATAAAAGCTTTGGGAGGCTTTCTGTTTTGCCTGCTCAGTGATTGCTCAGGTGTCATACCCAGCCATAATCTTAGATACGTGGGTACGCGCATGTTGTTGTCAAAGCTTGCTGGCAAGGAGAGACCCCATCTTGTCCCCTCCCTCATAATACTGTTGTTTCAGGGCAACAAAGGATCGCTCAGCCTTATTAGTTGGATGGGCCCTTAGCTGGCCCCGGGGCAGAGCTAATTGTCTTTTGTTGTCTCTGGATGGGACGGACGGGTCAAAACATTCTAAAGTCTTAATGTCAGTAGCTAAGCCTGTCTCAACCAGTCTAGATTCCCACATATGGGCAATGGCTATAAAGGATATAACTCCCCTGATAGTGGCTTTAAAACCATCCCAGACTGAATGTTCTGAGATCCCTGACTGGGTGTTTCGATCAAAAAAATGTGTGATCCCTTTCTGGATCCCAGCAACATTGATAGGATCTCTAAGCAGACGTGGAGGGAAGCGCCATTGTGAGTGGGCTCGCTTTGTGCCACCACCCCATGTCCATTCTAGTTCTAGGTGAGCATTGACTGAGATTAATATTTCTGAAATGGTAGCGGTGTTTTGATCTCATAACAGCGAAAGAGTGAGGAAAAGATAATATGCAGGAATATGAGGTATGGACATTAGAGTAAAAAGAGTACTCCAGAGTACAGGGTGCCTAAAGCGCCATACATCCGCTTACCCCAGTTCTCGTTTGAGGGCAGTTGACATTACCCCGATACCCTTAAAGGAGGCAGCACTATGACCAAAGTCAAGATCCCACACCAAATTAAAGTCACCCAACCAAAAGAACCTACCCCTCAGGTGCCACCTGGTCCCGTAAAAGGTCTCTGAGATAAGCATCCTGCACTTGGTTAGGGGCATAGATGTTCAGGATGGTAAGAAGGCAGACTCTACATTGAAGCATAAGTTTTAAATCATGGCCATTGACATCCCTTACTAGCTTCAGCACCTTGGATGTGCACATGATGGTGATTCTAGCTGTTTTAGTTGAGGCATATGCCTAATATCTGATTTGGTATTTCAGGTGGGACAAGCAGTGGGTGTCCTGGCGTAAGAGATGGGTTTCCTGAAGAAAGATGACATTAGAGTCCTGTAGGAGATGATACCGTTAGACCTGGAGTCTTTTGTTAGGTGCATTCAAGTTTGTGCTTTAAGGGATAATAATTAAGGGCCACATGTACAAAGCATTTTCCGAGCCGCAAACGGGCTGAATCACAGAATAGGTCTGTTTGCGACTGGATAAATGTTAAACTTGGTACCGAATGGCAATTTGGGTTTTGCGATTCAGTATTAGGAAAGGGCGTGTTCAGGGCATCCCTTCCAAATACTGAATCTGAATGGTATATATGATTGTTTTGTGACCGTGAATGAGGTCGCAAAACAATCGCAGTTAACACCAATTTCAAATTGGTGCTAACCCTTTCGCAAACGGGAAGGGGTCCCCAGGGACCCTTTCCAGCTTTGTGAATGGTAGCAAAAATATTTTTCAGAGCAGGCAGTAGCCCCACAGACCTCTGCCTACTCTGAAAAAATATTTTACAAACTTTTCATTTTACTTTTTGAAATGCATCCTGTTTTCCTTAAAGGAAAACGAGCTGCATTTAAAAAAAAAAAAATGCTTTATTTAAAAAGCAGTCACAGACATGGTGGTCTGCTGTCCCAGGCAGGCCACCATCCCTGTGAGTGCAGTTATTCCCACTGGGGTTGCAAATTGCGACCTACCTCATGAATATTAATGAGGTAGGTCATTTGCAATCATTGGGAATGTCTCAAACACATTTTTATATTTCATTTTGTGAGTCTCTAATTGTGATTTGCAATGAATCGCAATTAGAGACTCACAAAATTAAATTGTCGTACATCAGGCCCTCAGTGTGGTGAGTAGTGACCATTATGGAACAGGGTAGATGGAGCCGCAGTTATATTGCCAGAGAGGCGTGTGGGGGCTCTCATGGAGGCAGGACCCATAAGATTTGCTAAGGTGGATGCCGTAACCCAGCTATGGGATAGTGACCAGGATAGAGAAAGGGGTAGAACCTGGCAAGAAAAGTGGGCAAAGGAGTAGGCCCAAGCGGCAAGTGTCAAGGTGAACTGGAATATTAACATGTTGCATGTGATAGGGTGATGAGTAAAGAAGCTCCCCAGGGTAGAAGGTGACCTAGAGAAAATGAAAGGCAGGCTAGAAACACAAACAGTAAAAGGCCAACAGGGCCTAACCACTCCATTCAAGTCCTGAGATGGCCAGCACACCAGTACGCCAGCCATACTGGAGAAGCCACTCTCCTAAGGTTTGAATCGAGAGGGAGCCTTTGGCATTGGTACTAGTCCCTCAGTCACTCTGGACCCCAGTGGCCAGCAAGAGCTGAATTGAAGGTCAATTTAGATGCACTGATAAGTTGAACAAGGGTCCAAGACATCCTGTGTCAGATGAGCTGCCAGCTGGAGAGCTGAGAGGATGAGATGTGGAGATGTCTGAGGGACCAAAATGAGGAGCCAAGACTTCAACGTAGTAGGCGGGGCTCACCCATGACCTGTGGAGAAGACAAACGCAGCAGGACCAGCATCTGACCCAGGTGGTGGCTCCATTGCTCCTTGTTCTAATGTAAGCTAAGACTAGAAGAGGAGCCTGACTTACACGGATCCGGAAGCCGAATGGGCTGGAGAGGGGCCCTTTTCCATGTTGGATGATGTTCCTTTTGGTTTCACGAGAAGTGAGTGCTTCATGTTGCTTGTCGGAGCATTGGGATTTCACCATGTTCCAGATGGGGTGAAGTGATTAACGAAGAGAGCAAGGCAGGGATGGATTGCCATCCTGCTGGCCCATCGTTAAGTTTAAGAGCTGTCTTGCCTCCATCAGGGAACGGAGGACCAGGCACTTGCCCTCCCAAGTGAAGATAATGGCAAAGGGGTAGCCCTACTGATATCAGATGTTAAGCTCCCACAGCTTGTCGGTTACAGGTCTGAAGTCTCTTTGATGCCACAGAGTGACGGACTAGCGATCTTGGAAAAGCTGAGCAGTGTGGCCCCGAAAAACCAAACCAGCTTTACTCCATGAAATCTTCAATATCGCCTCTTTTTCTGTGAAAAATTGAACCTGTGTTCAAATATCCGGGGCTGAGTCAGGAATCCCTGGGGTAGATGCCACTTGTTGAGCTCTGTCCAGTGTATGAAGAGAGGCATCATCATTTCTGCAGGCCGAATGTGTAGGAGCTCAGCAATTATAACGTTGCCCTCTGCTACCTGGGAGGCCCCCCTGATGTGAATATTGTTCCTTCGGCTTCTGTTTTCAAGATCTTACTGCTTTATCTGCAGTTAAATTTCCTGTTCTTCCAATTCTAAAACTTTGCACAATAGTGCTTCTTGGTCTTCTGATTGGGTGTCAACGGTGTGCTCTAGATTATCCAATTGCCCCACCCTGCTTAATATCATGAATACAGGACTTTAATTACAATTTAAGAGATCTGATTTGAGATCTGAGTTCCTGCAAGAAGTTGTCCATGTCAGCTTGAAATATTGGCACTGGGGTTGCTTCTCTGTGTGTGTTAACAAATGGGGAATCAGAGGATTCCATGAGTGTTGGGGGTTCTTTATGCCACAGTGAAGTAACCAGATTGTCCTTGAGTGTCCCACTGAATGCGTCCTCTGTAGACTTACCACGTGGCCTGACAAGGGGGAAGAGGGGCTTTAGAAAAGTCACTGCGGCACGGCACAATTGGCTTATGCAGTTTGACAGTCAATGGCTATCTCCAAAGTGGCAAGAGGGCAGTACAAAGTGGTGCTTGGAACCTCAGGGGACAATGATCAAAATCAGCTCCTGTTTCAATGAGAAGAGGGAACCCCCTCTGACAAAGCAAATGCAGGCTAAAACCGGGGCAGCTGTGCTTCAGGATAGTCCCAGGGTTGGGCTGGGTGTAGGAAAGTACCATCTTGCCTGGCATATTACCCCCATTTTTCACTGTATATATGTTGTTTTAGTTGTATGTGTCACTGGGACCCTGGTAACCCAGGGCCCCAGTGCTCATAAGTGTGCCTGAATGTGTTACCTGTGTAGTGACTAACTGTCTCACTGAGGCTCTGCTAATCAGAACCTCAGTGGTTATGCTCTCTCATTTCTTTCCAAATTGTCACTAACAGGCTAGTGACCAATTTTACCGATTTACATTGGCTTACTGGAACACCCTTATAATTCCCTAGTATATGGTACTGAGGTACCCAGGGTATTGGGGTTCCAGGAGATCCCTATGGGCTGCAGCATTTCTTTTGCCACCCATAGGGAGCTCTGACAATTCTTACACAGGCCTGCCACTGCAGCCTGAGTGAAATAACGTCCACGTTATTTCACAGCCATTTTACACTGCACTTAAGTAACTTATAAGTCACCTATATGTCTAACCTTTACCTGGTAAAGGTTAGGTGCAAAGTTACTTAGTGTGAGGGCACCCTGGCACTAGCCAAGGTGCCCCCACATTGTTCAGAGCCAATTCCCTGAACTTTGTGAGTGCGGGGACACCATTACACGCGTGCACTACATATAGGTCACTACCTATATGTAGCTTCACAATGGTAACTCCGAATATGGCCATGTAACATGTCTATGATCATGGAATTGCCCCCTCTATGCCATCCTGGCATAGTTGGCACAATCCCATGATCCCCGTGGTCTGTAGCACAGACCCTGGTACTGCCAAACTGCCCTTCCTGGGGTTTCACTGCAGCTGCTGCTGCTGCCAACCCCTCAGACAGGCAGCTGCCCTCCTGGGGTCCAGCCAGGCCTGGCCCAGGATGGCAGAACAAAGTACTTCCTCTGAGAGAGGGTGTGACACCCTCTCCCTTTGGAAAATGGTGTGAAGGCAGGGGAGGAGTAGCCTCCCCCAGCCTCTGGAAATGCTTTGTTGGGCACAGATGTGCCCAATTCTGCATAAGCCAGTCTACACCGGTTCAGGGACCCCTTAGCCCCTGCTCTGGCGCGAAACTGGACAAAGGAAAGGGGAGTGACCACCCCCCTGACCTGCATTTCCCCTGGGAGGTGTCCAGAGCTCCTCCAGTGTGCTCCAGACCTCTGCCATCTTGGAAACAGAGGTGCTGCTGGCACACTGGACTGCTCTGAGTGGCCAGTGCCACCAGGTGACGTCAGAGACTCCTGCTGATAGGCTCCTTCAGGTGTTAGTAGCCTATCCTCTCTCCTAGGTAGCCAAACCCTCTTTTCTGGCTATTTAGGGTCTCTGTCTCTGGGGAAACTTTAGATAACGAATGCAAGAGCTCATCCGAGTTCCTCTGCATCTCTCTCTTCACCTTCTGATAAGGAACCGACTGCTGACCGCGCTGGAAGCCTGCAAACCTGCAACATAGTAGCAAAGACGACTACTGCAACTCTGTAACGCTGATCCTGCCGCCTTCTCGACTGTTTTCCTGCTTGTGCATGCTGTGGGGGTAGTCTGCCTCCTCTCTGCACCAGAAGCTCCGAAGAAATCTCCCGTGGGTCGACGGAATCTTCCCCCTGCAACCGCAGGCACCAAAAAGCTGCATTACCGGTCCCTTGGGTCTCCTCTCAGCACGACGAGCGAGGTCCCTCGAATCCAGCGACTCTGTCAAAGTGACCCCCACAGTCCAGTGACTCTTCAGCCCAAGTTTGGTGGAGGTAAGTCCTTGCCTCACCTCGCTGGGCTGCATTGCTGGGAACCGCGACTTTGCAGCTACTCCGGCCCCTGTGCACTTCCGGTGGAAATCCTTTGTGCACAGCCAAGCCTGGGTCCACGGCACTCTAACCTGCATTGCACGACTTTCTAAGTTGGTCTCCGGCGACGTGGGACTCCTTTGTGCAACTTCGGCGAGCACCGTTTCACGCATCCTCGTAGTGCCTGTTTCTGGCACTTCTCCGGGTGCTACCTGCTTCAGTGAGGGCTCTTTGTCTTGCTCGACGTCCCCTCTCTCTTCAGGTCCAATTTGCGACCTCCTGGTCCCTCCTGGGCCCCGGCAGCGTCCAAAAACGCCAAACGCACGATTTGCGACTAGCAAGGCTTGTTGGCATCCTTTCGGCGGGAAAACACTTCTGCACGACTCTCCAAGGCGAGAGGGATCCGTCCACCAAAGGGGAAGTCTCTAGCCCTTTTCGTTCCTGCAGAAACCTCAGCTTCTTCTGTCCAGTAGAAGCTTCTTTGCACCCGCAGCTGGCATTTCCTGGGCATCTGCCCATCTCCGACTTGCTTGTGACTTTTGGACTTGGTCCCCTTGTTCCACAGGTACCCTAGATTGGAAATCCACAGTTGTTGCATTGCTGGTTTGTGTCTTTCCTGCATTATTCCTCTAACACGACTATTTTGTCCTTAGGGGAACTTTAGTGCACTTTGCACTCACTTTTCAGGGTCTTGGGGAGGGTTATTTTTCTAACTCTCACTATTTTCTAATAGTCCCAGCGACCCTCTACAAGGTCACATAGGTTTGGGGTCCATTCGTGGTTCGCATTCCACTTTTGGAGTATATGGTTTGTGTTGCCCCTATCCCTATGTTTCCCATTGCATCCTATTGTAACTATACATTGTTTGCACTGTTTTCTAAGACTATACTGCATATTTTTGCTATTGTGTATATATATCTTGTGTATATTTCCTATCCTCTCACTGAGGGTACACTCTAAGATACTTTGGCATATTGTCATAAAAATAAAGTACCTTTATTTTTAGTATAACTGTGTATTGTGTTTTCTTATGATATTGTGCATATGACACTAAGTGGTACTGTAGTAGCTTCACACGTCTCCTAGTTCAGCATAAGCTGCTCTGCTAAGCTACCATTATCTATCAGCCTAAGCTGCTAGACACCCTATACACTAATAAGGGATAACTGGGCCTGGTGCAAGGTGCAAGTACCCCTTGGTACTCACTACAAGCCAGTCCAGCCTCCTACATTGGTTGTGCAGTGCTGGGATAAGTGCTTGAGACTACTTACCACTCTTGTCATTGTACTTTTCATAAGAGAAAAATATACAAAACAAGGTCAGTGTATATACACATAGCCAAAAAGTTTTGCATTTCCTCTTTTCACTCTTTTCTAAGTGCTGAAAAGTACCTCTAAACTTTCAAAAAGTTCTTAAAAGTTTAAAAAGTTTTTTTTTCTGTCTTTCCAAAAAGTACTGAAAACTTTTTTCTCTTTTTCTATCACTTTAACTCTCTCTAAAAATGTCTGGCACAGGCCAAAGTGTTGATCTGTCCAAACTTGCATATGACAACCTTAGCTGGAAAAGAGCAAGGAGTCTCTGTATAGAGAGAGGTTTGAGTGTAGGGAAGAATCCTTCCTTGGAACTGTTACTTAACATGCTTAGAGAACAGGATAAGGCCATAGGTGCCCCATCTGTTGAAAAAGTACCTAATAGTTCCCAATCTGATTCAGGGACTCCCCCAGGAAAAGATTCAGGAAAGAAACTTCCTAGCCTGCCCATTACTAGACAATCTAGCATAGATGGTAATGATGATGAGCCACACCAAATAAATAGTGTTGTCTCACATCATAGCAAAAGCATTTATTCTCACCATACTGGTAGTAATGTTTCTGTAAACCAAGCTGTTAGGGTGGCTTCTGTAAGGGACAAGTCTCCTTCTGTTCATTCCCATCATAGCTCTGTTTCTAGAAATGTCCCTCCCACCAACCCTGATGACAGAATGTTAGAGAGGGAACTCAATAAGTTGAGGGTGGAACAAACCAGACTGAAGCTTAAAAAGCAACAGCTGGATTTGGATAGACAGTCTTTTGAATTAGAGAAGGAAAGACAGAAGTTGGGTTTAGATACCCATGGTGGCAGCAGCAGTATTCCCCATAGTCATCCTGCAAAAGAGCATGATTCCAGGAATCTGCACAAGATAGTTCCCCCTTATAAGGAGGGGGATGACATTAACAAGTGGTTTGCTGCACTTGAGAGGGCCTGTGTTGTACAGGATGTCCCTCAAAGGCAGTGGGCTGCTATCCTATGGCTATCATTTAGTGGGAAAGGTAGGGATAGGCTCCTTACTGTGAAAGAAAATGATGCTAATAATTTCCAAGTTCTTAAGAATGCACTCCTGGATGGTTATGGCTTAACCACTGAACAGTACAGGATAAAGTTCAGAGAGACCAAAAAGGAGTCTTCACAAGACTGGGTTGATTTTATTGACCATTCAGTGAAGGCCTTGGAGGGGTGGTTACATGGCAGTAAAGTTACTGATTATGACAGCCTGTATAACTTGATCCTGAGAGAGCATATTCTTAATAATTGTGTGTCTGATTTGTTGCACCAGTACTTGGTGGACTCTGATCTGACCTCTCCCCAAGAATTGGGAAAGAAGGCAGACAAATGGGTCAGAACAAGAGTGAACAGAAAAGTTCATACAGGGGGTGACAAAGATGGCAACAAAAAGAAGGATGGTAAGTCTTCTGACAAGGGTGGGGACAAATCTAAAAATGAGTCTTCATCAGGCCCACAAAAACACTCTGGTGGGGGTGGTGGGTCCAAATCCTCCTTTAATCAGAACAAGGAAAAGAAACCATGGTGCTATTTGTGTAAAATAAAAGGCCATTGGACAACAGATCCCAGTTGTCCAAAGAAAGGCACCACAGCTCCTACCACTACAACCCCTACTGCTACACCTAGTGTCCCTACTAATAGCAGTGGTGGTGGGAGCAAACCTACTAATAGCCAATCCAAGGGAGTAGCTGGGCTCACTTTTGGTAATTTAGTTGGGGTTGGTCTGATTAGGGAGACCACAGAGGCTACTTTAGTCTCTGAAGGGGCTATTGATTTAGCCACTTTGGTTGCTTGCCCCCATAACTTGGAGAAGTACAAGCAACTAACCCTAATAAATGGTGTTGAGGTCCAGGCCTACAGGGACACAGGTGCCAGTGTCACAATGGTGATTGAGAAACTGGTGCACCCTGAACAACACATACTTGGACACCAGTACCAAGTAACCGATGCTCACAACATAACACAAAGCCACCCCATGGCTGTTGTAAATCTCAACTGGGGGGGGGGGGTAACTGGTCCAAAGAAAGTTGTGGTAGCTTCAGATTTACCTGTAGACTGTCTATTAGGGAATGATTTGGAGACATCAGCTTGGTCAGATGTGGAGTTGGAGGCCCATGCAGCAATGCTGGGCATCCCAGGGCATATTTTTGCTTTGACAAGGGCTCAGGCCAAAAAGCAAAAAGGACAGGGAAGCTTGGATCCTGGAACAATGGACCAAGTGCTCCCTAAAGCTAGGGCTAGTAGAAGCAAACCACTTCCTACTATCCCTCCCTCTACAGTGGATTCTAATTCTGAGGAAGAAGAATTCCCTCCCTGTGCAGAACCTACACCAGAGGAGCTGGAAGCAGACACTGCTGAGCTTTTGGGTGAAGGGGGGCCTGCCAGAGAGGAGCTGAGTGTGGCACAGCAAACCTGTCCCACATTAGAGGGTCTCAGACAGCAAGCTGTCAAACAGGCTAATGGGGATGTCAGTGACTCTCACAGAGTTTACTGGGAGGACAACCTCTTGTACACTGATCATAGGGATCCTAAACCTGGAGCTGCCAGGAGATTAGTGATTCCTCAGGAGTACAGAAAGTTCCTCCTAACACTGGCACATGACATTCCCTTAGCTGGGCATCTAGGACAAATGAAAACTTGGGACAGACTTGTTCCCCTGTTTCATTGGCCTAGAATGTCTGAGGACACAAAGGAATTTTGTAAGTCCTGTGAAACCTGTCAAGCCAGTGGCAAGACAGGTGGCACCCCAAAGGCACCCCTTATCCCACTGCCTGTGGTTGGGGTTCCCTTTGAAAGGGTAGGGGTTGACATAGTTGGCCCCCTTGACCCTCCTACTGCTTCAGGCAATAGGTTTATCTTAGTGGTAGTGGACCATGCCACAAGATATCCTGAAGCTATTCCTTTAAGGACCACTACAGCACCTGCAGTGGCAAAGGCCCTCCTGGGAATATTTTCCAGGGTGGGCTTCCCAAAGGAAGTAGTATCAGACAGAGGAAGCAATTTCATGTCTGCATACTTAAAGGCCATGTGGAAGGAGTGTGGTGTAACGTACAAGTTCACAACACCCTATCATCCACAAACAAATGGACTGGTGGAGAGATTTAATAAAACTCTCAAAGGCATGATTATGGGTCTCCCTGAAAAACTCCGCAGGAGATGGGATATCCTTCTACCATGCCTCATTTTTGCCTACAGGGAGGTACCCCAGAAAGGAGTGGGCTTCAGCCCCTTTGAACTTCTTTTTGGACACCCTGTTAGGGGTCCACTCACACTTGTAAAGGAGGGTTGGGAACAACCTTTAAAAGCTCCTAAGCAGGATATTGTGGATTATGTACTTGGCCTCAGATCAAGGATGGCTGAGTACATGAAAAAGGCCAGTAAAAACCTTCAGGCCAGCCAAGAGCTCCAGAAGCAATGGCATGATCAGAAGGCTGTTTTGGTTCAGTACCAACCAGGGCAGAAAGTGTGGGTCTTGGAGTCTGTGGCCCCAAGAGCACTCCAAGATAAATGGAGTGGACCCCACACAATTGTTGAAAAGAAGGGTGAAGTCACCTACTTGGTTGACTTAGGCACTGCCAGGAGTCCCCTTAGGGTGCTCCATGTCAACCGCCTGAAACCCTACTATGACAGGGCTGATCTCACCCTGCTCATGGCAACAGATGAGGGACAGGAAGAAGACAGTGATCCTCTACCTGATCTCTTCTCTTCCACAGAACAAGATGCTCTTGTGGAAGGTGTAGTTTTGGCTGATTGTCTTACTGCTGAGCAGAAAGATAATTGCATAAATCTCCTAGGACAATTTTCAGAACTCTTCTCTACTGTGCCAGGCACCACTTCTTGGTGTGAGCACACTATAGATACTGGAGACAGTTTACCTGTCAAAAGTAAGATCTATAGGCAGCCTGACCATGTCAGGGACTGCATAAAGCAAGAAGTTCAGAAAATGTTGGAACTAGGAGTGGTTGAGCACTCTGACAGTCCATGGGCTTCTCCTGTGGTACTGGTACCAAAACCCAATTCTAAAGATGGAAAGAAGGAAATGCGGTTTTGTGTAGACTATAGAGGTCTCAACTTGGTAACCAAAACTGATGCTCACCCTATACCCAGGCAGATGAGCTCATAGATACACTGGCATCTGCCAAGTATCTAAGCACTTTTGATTTGACTGCAGGGTATTGGCAGATCAAATTGTCAGAAGATGCTAAACCTAAGACTGCATTTTCTACCATTGGAGGACATTACCAGTTTACTGTAATGCCTTTTGGTTTGAAAAATGCACCTGCCACTTTTCAGAGGTTGGTGAACACAGTCCTGCAAGGGCTGGAAGCTTTCAGTGCAGCATATTTGGACGATATAGCTGTCTTTAGCTCCAGCTGGGATGATCACCTGGTCCACCTATGGAAAGTTTTGGAGGCCCTGCAAAAGGCAGGCCTCACTATCAAGGCTTCAAAGTGCCAGATAGGGCAGGGTAAGGTGGTTTATCTGGGACACCTTGTTGGTGGGGAACAGATTGCACCACTTCAGGGGAAAATCCAAACTATTATTGATTGGGTTCCCCCTACCACTCAGACTCAGGTGAGAGCCTTCCTAGGCCTCACTGGGTATTACAGGAGGTTCATTAAGAACTATGGCTCCATTGCAGCCCCTCTTAATGACCTCACATCCAAGAAAATGCCTAAAAAGGTATTATGGACAGCAAGCTGTCAGAAAGCTTTTGAGGAGCTGAAGCAGGCCATGTGCTCTGCACCTGTCCTGAAAAGCCCTTGTTACTCTAAAAAATTCTATGTCCAAACTGATGCATCTGAATTAGGAGTAGGGGCAGTCCTATCACAACTTAATTCTGAGGGCCAGGATCAACCTGTTGCTTTTATTAGTAGGAGGTTGACCCCTAGAGAAAAGTGTTGGTCTGCCATTGAGAGGGAGGCCTTTGCTGTGGTCTGGGCTCTGAAGAAGTTGAGGCCATACCTGTTTGGCACTCACTTCATTGTTCAGACAGACCACAAACCTCTACTTTGGCTAAAACAAATGAAAGGTGAAAATCCTAAATTGTTGAGGTGGTCCATATCCCTACAGGGAATGGACTATACAGTGGAACATAGACCTAGGAGTAGCCACTCCAATGCAGATGGACTCTCCAGATATTTCCACTTAGACAATGAAGACTCATCAGGTCATGGCTAGTCTTATTGTCCTTCGTTTGGGGGGGGGTTGTGTAGGAAAGTACCATCTTGCCTGGCATGTTACCCCCATTTTTCACTGTATATATGTTGTTTTAGTTGTATGTGTCACTGGGACCCTGGTAACCCAGGGCCCCAGTGCTCATAAGTGTGCCTGAATGTGTTACCTGTGTAGTGACTAACTGTCTCACTGAGGCTCTGCTAATCAGAACCTCAGTGGTTATGCTCTCTCATTTCTTTCCAAATTGTCACTAACAGGCTAGTGACCAATTTTACCAATTTACATTGGCTTACTGGAACACCCTTATAATTCCCTAGTATATGGTACTGAGGTACCCAGGGTATTGGGGTTCCAGGAGATCCCTATGGGCTGCAGCATTTCTTTTGCCACCCATAGGGAGCTCTGACAATTCTTACACAGGCCTGCCACTGCAGCCTGAGTGAAATAGCGTCCACGTTATTTCACAGCCATTTTACACTGCACTTAAGTAACTTATAAGTCACCTATATGTCTAACCTTTACCTGGTAAAGGTTAGGTGCAAAGTTACTTAGTGTGAGGGCACCCTGGCACTAGCCAAGGTGCCCCCACATTGTTCAGAGCCAATTCCCTGAACTTTGTGAGTGCGGGGACACCATTACACGCGTGCACTACATATAGGTCACTACCTATATGTAGCTTCACAATGGTAACTCCGAATATGGCCATGTAACATGTCTATGATCATGGAATTGCCCCCTCTATGCCATCCTGGCATAGTTGGCACAATCCCATGATCCCAGTGGTCTGTAGCACAGACCCTGGTACTGCCAAACTGCCCTTCCTGGGGTTTCACTGCAGCTGCTGCTGCTGCCAACCCCTCAGACAGGCAGCTGCCCTCCTGGGGTCCAGCCAGGCCTGGCCCAGGATGGCAGAACAAAGAACTTCCTCTGAGAGAGGGTGTGACACCCTCTCCCTTTGGAAAATGGTGTGAAGGCAGGGGAGGAGTAGCCTCCCCCAGCCTCTGGAAATGCTTTGTTGGGCACAGATGTGCCCAATTCTGCATAAGCCAGTCTACACCGGTTCAGGGACCCCTTAGCCCCTGCTCTGGCGCGAAACTGGACAAAGGAAAGGGGAGTGACCACTCCCCTGACCTGCACCTCCCCTGGGAGGTGTCCAGAGCTCCTCCAGTGTGCTCCAGACCTCTGCCATCTTGGAAACAGAGGTGCTGCTGGCACACTGTACTTCTCTGAGTGGCCAGTGCCACCAGGTGACGTCAGAGACTCCTGCTGATAGGCTCCTTCAGGTGTTAGTAGCCTATCCTCTCTCCTAGGTAGCCAAACCCTCTTTTCTGGCTATTTAGGGTCTCTGTCTCTGGGGAAACTTTAGATAACGAATGCAAGAGCTCATCCGAGTTCCTCTGCATCTCTCTCTTCACCTTCTGATAAGGAACCGACTGCTGACTGCGCTGGAAGCCTGCAAACCTGCAACATAGTAGCAAAGACGACTACTGCAACTCTGTAACGCTGATCCTGCCGCCTTCTCGACTGTTTTCCTGCTTGTGCATGCTGTGGGGGTATTCTGCCTACTCTCTGCACCAGAAGCTCCGAAGAAATCTCCCGTGGGTCGACGGAATCTTCCCCCTGCAACCGCAGGCACCAAAAAGCTGCATTACCGGTCACTTGGGTCTCCTCTCAGCACGACGAGCGAGGTCCCTCGAATCCAGCGACTCTGTCCAAGTGACCCCCACAGTCCAGTGACTCTTCAGCCCAAGTTTGGTGGAGGTAAGTCCTTGCCTCACCTCGCTGGGCTGCATTGCTGGGAACCGCGACTTTGCAGCTACTACGGCCCCTGTGCACTTCCGGCGGAAATCCTTTGTGCACAGCCAAGCCTGGGTCCACGGCACTCTAACCTGCATTGCACGACTTTCTAAGTTGGTCTCCGGCGACGTGGGACTCCTTTGTGCAACTTCGGCGAGCACCGTTTCACGCATCCTCGTAGTGCCTGTTTCTGGCACTTCTCCGGGTGCTACCTGCTTCAGTGAGGGCTCTTTGTCTTGCTCGACGTCCCCTCTCTCTTCAGGTCCAATTTGCGACCTCCTGGTCCCTCCTGGGCCCCGGCAGCGTCCAAAAACGCCAAACGCACGATTTGCGACTAGCAAGGCTTGTTGGCATCCTTTCGGCGGGAAAACACTTCTGCACGACTCTCCAAGGCGAGAGGGATCCGTCCACCAAAGGGGAAGTCTCTAGCCCTTTTTGTTCCTGCAGAAACCTCAGCTTCTTCTGTCCAGTAGAAGCTTCTTTGCACCCGCAGCTGGCATTTCCTGGGCATCTGCCCATCTCCGACTTGCTTGTGACTTTTGGACTTGGTCCCCTTGTTCCACAGGTACCCTAGATTGGAAATCCACAGTTGTTGCATTGCTGGTTTGTGTCTTTCCTGCATTATTCCTCTAACACGACTTCTTTGTCCTTAGGGGAACTTTAGTGCACTTTGCACTCACTTTTCAGGGTCTTGGGGAGGGTTATTTTTCTATCTCTCACTATTTTCTAATAGTCCCAGCGACCCTCTACAAGGTCACATAGGTTTGGGGTCCATTCGTGGTTCGCATTCCACTTTTGGAGTATATGGTTTGTGTTGCCCCTATCCCTATGTTTCCCCATTGCATCCTATTGTAACTATACATTGTTTGCACTGTTTTCTAAGACTATACTGCATATTTTTGCTATTGTGTATATATATCTTGTGTATATTTCCTATCCTCTCACTGAGGGTACACTCTAAGATACTTTGGCATATTGTCATAAAAATAAAGTACCTTTATTTTTAGTATAACTGTGTATTGTGTTTTCTTATGATATTGTGCATATGACACTAAGTGGTACTGTAGTAGCTTCACACGTCTCCTAGTTCAGCCTAAGCTGCTCTGCTAAGCTACCATTATCTATCAGCCTAAGCTGCTAGACACCCTATACACTAATAAGGGATAACTGGGCCTGGTGCAAGGTGCAAGTACCCCTTGGTACTCACTACAAGCCAGTCCAGCCTCCTACACTGGGAAGCTGTATGACAGAGCACCATTTTGCCACGGCACAAACTTCAATCATTGGACTCACCTCAAAGGATTCAATATTAACAATGCAAAGCAGCGTGGAGTCCAAGTGGTACTCAATGAGCACATCAGCACTCCAATGTGTGGCTTACAAGGCAGCTCCAAACAATTGGAGAATGTAATAGTCTGAAGAGGCGCCCAGCGAGGGGTCCCCCAGCATTTGATTAGAGGCAGGACGGAAGTGCACACCCAGTTTATAATGGAGAAGTTGGAAGACAAAGATCCTGTTACGGGCCAGAACAGTTTCCAGGGTGGCCTGACGTGTGCAAGGTTTCACAGCCCCCACATACCATACATGGGCCTCCCTTGTTAACGGACCTGCAAAAGTGAGGGTGTCAAGAGTCTTAAAAAATAGCACCTTTAGAAGACAAGAGTCCAATTGAGCACAGAGCCCCTCTTTTTTTGTGTTGTCCTCTAGAAAAGCCAAGGCGGTTACAACACCCAAACAGAGGGCCCGCACTCCAGAGCTAAATCCAAGTAGGGCTCATGAGCAGGTACGAGCGGGTCCTGTTAGAATCAAAGAGCCCCTATGCCTGCAGCTCTCTCTCCCAGCACTGGGTCGGCGGGGAGAGAGCCGTAAAAGGCTTTGATGCGTGTCTCCAATGTAGTAAGGCAGATACCCCCTAGTTCCGTGTGGGCCGAGCATGGTAGGGGAGGTGCTGGGTCTTGCCAAGATGCGCCGTCACTGCTTGGAATCTGCCTTCAGGGAAATAAGCGGCAAGTAGCGGGGTAATCACAGGCGGCCTAGCGCGGAGGCCCTAGGATCACTGGGTGCCGTCACAAGGTATAAATGCCGACAACAGGGCCCCTGGATACATGAGCCAGAGTTCTAACTCAAGGCAGATGGGGGACCAATCTAGCTGTCAAGGGCATCACCTTTACTTATGCAGTCCAGCCCTGGGGCAGCCGTCACAGGGGTCAGACAGACCTGTTCTGGCTTGTGGTCGCTTGGGGTGGTTGAAAGAAGATGGAGGCTCACATGGAGCCGGGCGAGCCCTGGCTGGAGGTGGAGTCCCTTCGCTGAAAGCCCTCAGTAGCAGAAGAGGATTGGGGTCTTTAAGCGGGGCCGCTTCGGCTTTGACATAGGCTAGGGTCCAGGTATGGTGCCCCACGATCCAGTCCTAATAGATGTAGCTAATGTCGATCACAGGCAAGATGGCAAGTCAAAGCAGGCTGCTGATATTGGTCGGGGCCACAGTTATCAGGAACTCTCGCTCTGGGCTCACGGAGCCCCCTTTTGACATGTGTGGAGGGAGGGGCGGGGCTGTAGATGATTTCCCATGGTTGCACCCTACAAAAGGAGGTCCCGGTGCCACTGCATGCTTCGCTAGGCCCATGGAAAGTATTTTTATATGATGAAAAGTGGTGTCACATATGTGATTTATAAGACAAACCAACGAATTTTCTTGTAGCTTTGTAATGTTTCGAAATGGTCAGATGTCTCTGTTCTGTATTGGATTAATTTTTTTAAGTACTGTTGATTTTGGAAATGTCAACAGAACTGTCAGTAGCTTCTCAAAGGAGATTTCTTGAATATTGCAAATAAAAGTACAAATCCATTCATAAATAAGTTGTGATCTTTCCTTGCATCTAATGATGAAAACATCATTAGATACAAGTTTTTCTTTCTTTTGTTTTCCTTTCTATTCCTGCTACATTTCCATGTAGAACTTCATAACACTATACTTCAATTATGATAGAGAGTACACAATTATTGTGTTGAAAGTAAGTCTCCTCCTGAAAGTATGGTTCAATGCTTGATGTATGCCTCCATGTGCCTTGGAAAGTGTTTAAAAATTGTGTATATACAATTTAGTTGTATGTAAATTATGTCTTACACATAGCAATTGAAAGGTCTAGGCTTTTCTAGGCAATTCAAAATTAAAATCAACATTTTCCTTCCACAGTAATATATTTATTCACAATATACTGAACCTATATATTGTATTTTAATTGTCTGTGTCGTTTCTTATGAATAGAACTGACTGAAGCGGATTGTTGAGGATAACAGTTTTATAATGCTTCGCTATAGAACCCGTAATTTTGTTCTTCTTGTAAAACTGAATGTATTATTTTAATTAATATGAGGTTATTGTTTAGCATGCATACCTCTGGCTAGCTGCTTGCTTGTCAGTTGCTTAACAGATATATTTTTACTATGTACAGAACTCTATTGTGAAATACAGCGTATTTCAACTATATCCTTGCCTGTAGTATTATGTTTGAGAAGGCGTCCTTCTGTACGTGGTATCTTTTCCAGTTTTCTCTCCCTATTGTATAAGCTCCATTTTTTCTGAAGAAATTGATTTCCTGGAATTTTCTTCAATGAGAGTGTATCTAGTGTTAAAATATATATATTTGTGGAAAATGGGTTTCCGTAGGAATGGCTGTACAACAGGAAGGAAAAACGTTTTATTTAGTTTACGACTTTAGTGTGAAAACAGTAGAAAAGTAAGTTACATACCTGTTTTATTTTCTAGATCTGTAAGGAAGTAAAACAGTTGCATTGTTTTCCAACGGTCACCACACTAGGAGTGGTAGACACTGTAATTTGATAGCATTGTGCTATTCCAAAGATTAACCAATTAGATAATGTGAAACTTGTGAACAGTATATTTTTATGCATTTTTGTATGGGTTGTCATTGTCATGTGGTGTGAAGTACCAATGTAGTAGAAGTAGGATGGTTGTTCAGCTGTGTTTGTGTTGAAAAGTTATAATATATAGCTTATTGTATATATTGTTTTTGCAATATAGTGCTGTATGTGTCTTTGTAATGTGATGATAAATATCTGTTCTGATGCACTTTCTACTACATGTAGAACTTTGTGGCAGCAGTCTAGTTTATGTAGTCAAATGAATACCAAATGTGGCTGTATTGTGCTATAAATGTAGCCCAAAATATATCTCACCCAATTGTTACCCAGGTCTGTAAAGTTCTGACTGTAAAGTTGACTGTAAAGTTGTTTCTTACTGGCTACAGATGTTAACCTGTCTATTTCTGTTTCATCTACTCACTATTTCTTCTTTTTGTATGTAAGTGAAGCAGCAACATGGTCCATGTTTGGATTGTTGGTCATAGCTTTGTTTTGTGGGCTAGAGAGCATGCACAGAAAGCCTATTTTGTTAGAAAGGAGTAGAAATGACAAGGATTGGTGAAAGAGGTTTGAGATGGCATTGGTTACTCCCTCTGCTTTGCTCTGTTAGTAGATGTATACATCCAGACTGTGTGATAATCCACTGTGGTGGGAATTATGTTGTACACCTAGCTGGAGTGAGACTAGAAATACAAATGAAGGACACATTTCCAAAGTAATGCCTCGGTTTCCTACACACATTTTGTGTTTCCCAACATTTTTCAAAGACAAAAGTGGAAGCAGTCCTGTGTAGATGCTGCAAAATTCGAAAAAAAACGTGCAGACATGTGAACAAGACAGTGTGTGCATTCCTGTGAGTTAACAGAATGTCCTCTATTTTTCATTTAAATAGCAAATTCTCAGAACAGGAATATATCGTCCAAATGGAGCCCATTTCACCATTTATGGAAACTATGGGGGTTATTACAACTTTGGAGGAGGTGTTAATCCGTCCCAAAAGTGACGGTAAAGAGACGGATATACCACCAGCCGTATTACGAGTCCATTATATCCTATGGAACTCGTAATACGGCTGGTGGTATATCCGTCACTTTACCGCCACTTTTGGGACGGATTAACACCTCCTCCAAAGTTGTAATAACCCCCTATATCCTCCTTTCAGACATCAAAGTAAGGCTTATCTAACATACTTAACTTATTTTTCTTTTCTAAAAACCAAAAGTGCCATCCAATATCATGTATAATGAAATCTGCTATTACAAATTTTGTTTCTATAAATGTTTCTGGTAATGCGTATTTCCTAGATAATAAGGAGGTACCACATAAAATGATTTTTAAAACTTACCAAAACACAATGGGCCTCATCACAAGTCTGGCGGTCAGACTCACAATGGCAGTGGGACTGCCGCCAATGCAGTGGTCCGAGCACCATATTGTGACCATGACGGTCGTTCCGTGGTCGGACCACCAGCACTGCCAGGATCAGAGATCCCGGAGATCTGGCGGTTGCAGCTGTCCTAATCTGCCAGGGCAGCGCTGCAAGCAGTGCTGCCCTGGGGATTATGACCTTGTTCTCCGCCAGCGATTTCATGGCAGTAGCACTGCCATGAAAAGGTTATTGGAGAAGGTGTGCAGGGGGGGCCCTGCACTGCCCATGCACCCTGCATCCTACAGCATTGCCGCTGGCTTAATTACAAGCCAGAGAAAATGCTGTAGGGTGTTTCCTGCTAGGCCAGTGGACAGCAACTCAGGTTTCCTCCTGCTGACCTAGAGGGAAACTCTTAATGGTCCAGGCGGGAGGTTGCCACTATGGCAGCAACCTCCCAGTCTGACGTTCAGCGGACGGCCTAAACCGTCCGCCGAACTCATAATAAGGCCCAATGTGTTTGAGTGCCTTGTGTTTTTGCTGTACTGTACAGCATGAGTTATATGATGTAGGTCACAGTTTTGGACTGAACACTTTCAAGATGTAATGGAACCAAGATGGCTGTAGTTTCATGTTGCAAACGTTTGCATTATCCATTCATATTATGCTTCGTACTACTGTCCTATGCCAGAACTACTGAGCCCATACAGATCACTAACTTAATTTGCCATAAAAATTTCTTATTACTGAAACAACTCTATTCAAACACCAAAAAGGATCATCCACACATCCTTATGTATTTTCATGTCAAATTTCATTACACTTGGTTTTGCCATTTTTGTCGCACGTCCGAGTAAAAAGTCAATGGAATATGCTTTGGGGACGAAGCCTGTTTTGGACCCACCCTTTTATTCTTTACACTCCCTCAAAAAAATAACTGCAAACTTTGCATCAGCCGCTATTCTAAAAAGAGGACTAGGTCTGCGAACATTTGTGGTGATTTGTCAAGAGGGCTTTAAATTCATGAGGAATTCCTATCTCTAGTAATCTAACTATAACTACAGAGTGTGTATAAATGTGGTCTTTAAACATTTTAATATTGCATCCCACCCCCCAACCCCCCAGTGGAGAAATAAAATCATCAGCCCCCCTACCAATTTTTCATAATTATTCTATTAAATTGGCAATGTTTATATATGTCTAGTCTTATTGAAACACTGCAGTTAAGGTATGTTAATGTTTTTAAAATGCAATCAAATACATGATGCCAAATATATTCTGGTCAGGCAGGACTTACTAGGTGTAAAAAGTATCCACAGTATGAGTACTGGGGGTGGGGTTTTTGAAAAGTATTTGAAGTCCCTTTCCTTTTGACACATACTCCCAGCTTGTATATAAATGACAAAATGTGTTTGTGATGGCCCATTTCAACTTAAAACAAAGCCCTGTTATTAGCATAATGCTTCTTTTGGCCAGAGCCTGAAGCTTCCAGGGATCATTTGAGCCTCCTGTTTGTATACCCCATATATATATATATATATATATATATATATATATATATATATATATATATTATAGTTAGGACTATGTTTCCATAAGAAAGCATTTTTTGACTTGCATACATCTTTGGGACCATTTGACAAATCTTCACTAAATTTCCCCCAAAAAGTGCCCCGGTGATTTTTGCTGGGCATGGAAAGTTTTTGGGTGATTCGTCAAGTGGGGGCTGAGAAAAATAGGGGGGGTCAAAAAAGTTGTGTTTTCCATGTTAATTCCTATAGGACCTTTAAGGCACGACTACAGCCCGAACCACTGGACGGAATTACACCAAATTTGGCAGAATGCTAGCTTTCAGTAAGCAGATTATGCTTACACTTATTTGATGTAAATCCGTTCAGTAGTTAATCAGAAATTAAAGAGAATCCAAATTTACATGTCTGAGCTTGCGAATAGTCACAAAATATTGGACAAGGAAATATTGGGTGTATGTTAATGGGATTCCCGATCCCATGTCAAGACCGCAGTTTGTGAGCCTCGATATTTCTGGCATTTTTTTGTGGAATATATATATCTATATATAGATATATATACACACACACAAAGGGGGTCATTCTGACTTTGGCGGGCGGCCTCGTTCCGCCGTCAGAATACCGCTGCGCGGTCAAAAGACCGCCGCGGTAATTCTGAGTTTCGCGCTGGGCTGGCGGGCGACCGCCAGAAGGCCGCCCGCCAGCCCAGCGGGAAACCCCCTTCCATGAGGATGCCGGCTCCGAAAGGAGCCGGCGGAGTGGAAGGGGTGCGACGGGTGCAGTTGCACCCGTCGCGATTTTCAGTGTCTGCTTGGCAGACACTGAAAATTTTGGTGGGGCCCTGTTAGGGGGCCCCTGCAGTGCCCATGCCATTGGCATGGGCACTGCAGGGGCCCCCAGGGGCCCCACGACACCCGTTACCGCCAGCCAGGTTCTGGCGGTCAAAACCGCCAGAACCAGGCTGGCGGTAAGGGGGTCGGAATCCCCATGGCAGCGCTGCCTGCAGCGCCGCCATGGAGGATTCCCTAGGGCAGCGGGAAACCGGCGGGACACTGCCGGTTTTCCGTTTCTGACCGCGGCTGTACCGCTGCGGTCAGAATGCCCCTGAAGCACCGCCAGCCTGTTGGCGGTGCTTCCTCCGTCCCCGGCCCTGGCGGTCAGAATGACCCCCATAGTGCTTTAAATGAGTATGTAATGTCCAGTACCTGCACTTTTTTAATTTGTAAGAGAGAATACCTGGACTTCTCATCACTGCTGCAATACATTTAATAGGAAGAGTACCAACACTTCTCAGGAGCAAACAGGTACAGTAACTTGTGAGTACCTACACCTCTATATTTCTCTCTCTCTCTCTCTCTATATATATATATGTGTGTGTGTGTATATACACAATGTTCATACGGCCCCACATCAACGCTTAACCTATGCATCGTTCTGGGTTTCAGCTTATCCTGCTTCCCCGGAATGAGGCGCTCACCCTGCAGAGCAGAGGGTAGACGCTGAGGCGGGAAAAGGACACTCGCGTGCTTGTCATTTACCTTTACACGACCACTGTATTTTATTTGTGTCTAATGTAACATTTCCCATATACTCCCTTTAAAGAGATCCAAAACGGTTTTAGATAATGTCGACGCTTCAGAAAAAAAAAACCACAAACTAAATAAAACAAACACCAGCTATCGACAATAACGCAAGATAAAATTAGAAATAAAGCTTTCCATTCGGTCCTCCCCACTCAGAGACAGGCATGGGCAGGATCAGACACGTCCTGACAGGATAAAGGCTGGGGCTGGTCACGTCTCGTCGGGGCGCCTTCAGTCTGGCGCATGGAAAGCGTCAACGGCAGATTAAAGCGGTCACTAGAATGGCCTTTGTCCGCCTCCCTGGGGAGCCATTCCGCACACACAGAAAGTGGCGAGATTGAACCACCAGACATCACAAGGGCAAGGTCCAGTATCCTCGAAGGATTTCTACATCAGGACAGAATGTGCGTTTTGTTTTTAAATATTCAAGACATATTGAAGTTAAAGGAAGCTGTAGCAAAGACCTTTGAATTCAAATCAGAGAATTGAAATAAAGCGGGGATTAAAATAAAAAAAATAGATATGTCCTATATAAGTGCTATGGCGTTTTCCCGTTTTAAACTCCCAAGTAAGTTTAAATATTGAGGTTTTCTTACCTTAATGCTCTAACAAATTCACCGTGAAAAGTGTTATTTGTATGATTGAGTCTAGTAATGTAAACGACCTGTTTTTCATTTATCTGTTTGTATGGTCTAGCTTTACTCCCAATGTAAAGCGCTCCGATCTAGTCTAAATTACAAAAAATCTCAAATAAATAAACTCAAGATGTTCTAGGAGTGAGACAGAATGCGAAGTAGGGTGTATTTTATCTGGTTTGGGATGCATATTTGTGTTCCAAGAGAAGCACAATGTCTGCAGCATAGAGTATTTCCTCAGCAGAACCTCTCTGTCCCAGTATTTTCCTGCCATCCCTCATTCGTTGTGCACTTCAGCAACTGTGACCCGGTGGACTATGCGTGGTGTAGATTAGGGCAGTGGAATCTTTTGCTCCAGTAATCACAATTCCTATATGTGCAGATAATGGAGTTACCGCAAACATCGGAATTTATCGTAGCCCTGCTAATCGAGGGGCGGGGGGGTTAGTCTTTTTTCCGCTCCATTCTGTTTCCTTTCATGCAACGACAATCCTAATTTACAAAGCCCTGAGAACGGAAGTTTATTTACGTTTTCCCGCTCTGTTCCTTGCCTCTTTTGATAGTCCTCTAGTACAAAGTTCCATAATGAAGGTCTAATTACTGCTTCTCTAAGGAAATACATAAAAATACCAGTCCGTCGGTAGAAAGCAGTTACCCCCAACGTACATTTGTTCTGAGGCTGGAACCAGGGGTAGCAAGGAAGAGGAGTCATATCCCTGCCCTCCCCATCTGGTAGGCGCCCCCCACCCCCTCCCAAATAGGAGGTGGCAGGAATGGCGAGTTGTGTAATTAAAAGCAAACAATGCTCGTCCCCTAACACGCCCAGCCCCTCCCTTTCTATCTGTAGCAGCTGTGGGGAGAGACAAAGGGGGCCACCAATTACTTCCCTTCCAGGGGGCTGCTCCCCTCTCCCTGCAACATTTACATAGGAACCGATGTGTGTGAACTCCGGGGGAGCCGGGAAGGCCACGCACTATCAGCCAAAATCAGCCTTCCATCCATAACAAACAGGCTAGCCTGAATGAGCAGATGACCCCCCAAATTCATCAGAATATGCAGGGTGGGGGGTTATGGGCCTCCTTTTTACAGCAGAGTGTCTAATCCTGCTTGACCGGTCTGTTGAGCTACCTGTAACACATCCAGGGTACACTTGAAAGATGGAGAACAGGATGCCAAGATAATCATTGTGGATCCACTGTCTGGTTGCTCAAGGGCCCGGCTTACGCCATACAAGGCCAGATATTTTTTAATGGATTTTTGTTAGTTATGGGGAGATTGAGTTATTAGTCCAGAATCACAGGATTGCCATGACTGGGACCGCTCTGGCCACTAGGCCACATCTCACCTCACCCGTTTTCATAACTCCTGCCTAGAACTAACTACAAACGAGAAGGGTGGCTGGGGGCTTTACATGTTGCAGAACAAGAGATATATGAGAGAAGGAAGGGGATGCATTATTAGTTATTTGTTGAGACCCACCCAACTGGGTTTCGGACCGGTATACAGAAGGTTAAGCCAGGCATAAAGTCAACCAACGTTGGCTGGAAGCATAACAGAGCAAATGTATTACACTACAACGCTCGACATGGATTACAGGAGTAAAAAGGATTAAAATGCATAAAAGAAATACACAGATAATAACTTCTTACACTTAAGATCTGACATCACAATGCGTGCTACCAGGGCCTGGCAGCCCAAACAGTAGTTTTCCCTTTTTCTGTTCAGTTTTCCAAGAACAGTTATAAGCAGAAAGGTTATATTTTAGGCAACATGTTTAATTGTTCACCCTTTAGGTAATTATAGGAAATATAGCATCTCTGCATGTTTCTACACATTTCGAGCTTCAGCCCTTAAAAAAAAAAAAAATCTGACTTGTAATAAACCGATTTTAATATCTTGTTGCAACAAATATGCAACTTGTTTTTGGTGTGCTCAATTTTTCAGTAGAGATTCAAATTTTATCCTTCATGTTTACAAACATCCAGTTAGTTTCATATGAAGGAGCACCACACCAAGGATGTAAGTGGTTTGTGGGAAGGGTATTTGCATGACTGTGTATTATAAGGAATAAAGCGCCCCTGGTCATACATTATAAGCATATTGCAAGTTACCTCGCAGTTCCATGACCTTATAAAGGATCTCTGCCTTTGGATTTGTTCCTCTATAGGATCACAACTCCAAGGTGCTGTGCAATATCTGTATACTTTATGGCAGGGGGTACTTTATCTCTCATATAAATTAGTGACAAAAGGAGTACAAGTTCATTAAGGAGTAGCATATGTGGTCGAATAACTATGAACATTACAGTGCAACTGTAGAAAAACAAAATTTTTAATTGTACCTTTGGGTTTACGAGATCTGGAATAGATAAAACTAAAGCAAAAGGAAGGCCATATTATAAAACAAATCAAAATTATTAGTAGAAACATGGAAAGACCGCCAAAGGATATTAAGCAGTAATTTTGATTTATGGCTGGGATCCACATCAAAGTAGGATACCAACCATGTCATATTGGTACAGGTATAGAGAGAGACAATAGTATTATGAGATTCTGCACCTTCCACATAATTATGGATTCATTACATTTGCCACATAAACAATAATCTGCTGCATAATTTGCTGATTATATTGAAAAAAAAAATGTTTCCAATTTAAAGGTGTTTTGGTGGACTGCAGGGGGGGCGAAAGAAAAAATCTTGGCACAAGGCCCGCCTCCTCCAAGGCCCTGCACCTCCTTACAATGTGACTTTTTTATTTAGTTGTCAGGTCTGCAAGTATAATCAAGTTATCGGTCTCAGCGTATTCCACAATGCACTGTGGGGAGGTGATTTTATGGCTTTCTTGAACAATGCTTGTGAGGACCCTATTCCATGGTAGTTGGCCCAAAATTCCAATTCCTAAGGGAAACGTCAGAACGGGCGCACTTGTTGTTGAATAGTTCGTTCAAACAAGACGGCTAAAGCTGTAGGACTATTTAACTTTGCGACTCCTGAGTCACAAGATACTGTAAGCTTTTGGGCTACATACGAAGGAGTCTTCATGAGAAGCTTTTCATGTGTAATGCGCATGGTCGTCTAAGTACTGTGTGCTTCCATCAGAAGCCAATTAAGGGACGTTTCCACTGGCCCTTCAGCTCTGCCTCTCGTGCTGGCTTCAATAAAAAGAAGCATTGGCCGTTGCCTTTTCGACCTACTAGCTTTGCAGATGCCATTTGGTGATGCTGTTCAGCATTGGCAAAAAAAAAATATATATATATTTTTGCCAATGCAAAAACACTATCAGCAAACAAAAAAAGAAAAAACGTGATGTTTTGAACACACACACTGTTCCGGATGCATGCACCTGAGTAATAACATCAATGCTGCCATCAAAATGATGTATGTGTTCACATACGTCATAGCTGCTATTTTGTATATTGTTTTTATTTAGTGTTTTAAGATGGTGAAAACCAGTCCTGGAGACATAAAGTTAAAAAACAAATAAATACAAATCCACAAAAACACATTTGGAAAAATAAATGGCCTGGCAGCAAATGGTAGTTTCAGGCCTGTACAGAAAAAGTAAAAAAGAAAGCTATTTTTCAAAAGATGCCACAAGAGGGGTGGATGAGCACTTAGGTGATAGCTCAATGCAGGGGCTTAACAAAGAAGTGTGGGGCGTGAAGGGGAGCAGCAGAAGGCCAGTGGCGGGGGGGAGGGGGGAAGAATACATTTGAATAAGATAAAAGAGGGTTGGTAAAAGCAATGGCTGGGCTATAGTTCGGGCGTGGGAGGAGGAGGAAGCAAAACAGAGTTGATGAGAGTCAGGTATTTTGAGGTGGAGAACCAGCACAAGAGGGAAAGCCCTAGAAAATCCATGCACTCTAGGAGTGCCCAATGAAAAAAGCAAAAAAAGTTGTTCCATGAATCTGAGCAGTAAAAGCAAGGATCAGGAGCGGCTCGCGGCAAGCAGAAGGGTCGGGCGGCGAGCAAGGGAGGGGCAGGATTAAAATAAAATTAAAAATAGTTTAAAATAAACACTTACTCTAACTCCGCGCACCACTCCGCTCATCCGTCGCTGCAGGCACAGGCTCCCAGCCTGCCGTGCGGCCAATCCTGACGCTGCTCAGAGCAGCGTTAGGATTGGCTGGGAGTGCCCATTCAGGGCGCTCCCAGGCAGACTGGGAACCTGCAGGCTCTCTCCAGCCCGGCAACTGTGTTGCTGGGCTGGAGAGAGCCTACTGTGCATGTGTGTTTGTCCAGCCCAAGATGGCTGGCCAAACACACATGCGCTCTGAGGGGGAGTGCTCACTGCTCGTCACCCCTGTGGCCCCACCCTCTTTTTAAAGGTTTTGCAGCTGCCACTGCTGGCAGTGGGGCGATCCTCCTCCGCCCTAACAGAGGAGCTGCCCTGGGAAGGATACAAGTCATCCAATCAAATGGATGACAAGGAAGCTATGCTCCAGTGCACAGACAAACATTAGAGAGGTAACATCCTTTATAAAACCACCTTTACCATGCAATGTCTAATAGAAAAACAGAGTGCAGATTAAAATACTAAAACTTCTACTCAGGAAAAGGGACGAGCTGGAAAAATAATTGAATCACTAGAAAACTAATTCAGTGGTGAAGTTGGATTTGTAATAAATATTAATGACAAATACATTATAAAAAGTCACCTTCTGCCTGAAGTTCTGGGAGGCTACTTTGTTTCAGCAATCTACCTTCTCCCAGTTTGCGCTCAGTCTTGAATTGGGGTGAATGAGGTGTGAAATTTCTTCCATCCATAACAAACAGGCTAGCCTGAATGAGCAGATGACCCCCCAAATTCATCAGAATATGCAGGGTGGGGGGTTATGGGCCTCCTTTTTACAGCAGAGTGTCTAATCCTGCTTGACCGGTCTGTTGAGCTACCTGTAACACATCCAGGGTACACTTGAAAGATGGAGAACAGGATGCCAAGATAATCATTGTGGATCCACTGTCTGGTTGCTCAAGGGCCCTGCTTTTGTCCTATCAGATTTCTGTTTCTGAGAATCTATTTTGGGTACAGTGCTTACCTCAAACTAAATTTTAGATATGGGAGGACACTACGATTAAAACAGTACACTCCTCACTCAACCCCCTGTCTCAGGGCTGAAAATCAGTGTGGCTGAAGACATTCGCCAAATAGGATTTGCCTTGACACATTGCATTTTGGGCCTGTTTGCCATAAGGCCAACAAGAACTACTGGAAAGGTAAGAAGGTCAGGGCCTGGGAACCTTTAATTTATTTGTCAGAGAGGAACTAGGGCCCTGATTTATAGTTTTTGGTGCAAAACTGCACCAACTCAGTTTTGCACCAAAAGGTTTAGCACCGGCTTGCACCATTTCTGTGCACCGGCCGAGCACCATATTTATGGAATGGTGCAAGCCGGTGCAAAGGGTAGCTAGCGGCAAAACAAAATGACTTTAGTCGGGTTGGGCGGGCAGTATGGAAGAAGGGGTTTTTGCACCAAAAAATGACGTATTCAGGTTAGGAAAAAAAAATGATTCTAACCTGCCTGGAGGCATTTTCTGACGCAAAACCATCCATACCACATGACTCCTGTCTTTGAAAAGACAGGAGTCATAACCACCACCCCAATGGCCAGCACAAGGGACCAGGGTCCCCGGGGCATGGCCAATGCACCCAGTGCCATGTAGGGGGGCCCATTTCAGGGCCTCAATGGCACTTTAAAAAATAAAATACTTACCTGTACTTACCTGGGATGGGGTCCCCCATCCTCTGCTGTGGGTGGGGGTGTCCCTGGGGACTAGGGAGGGCATCTGTGGGTTTATTGCATGGTGTTCCACCATGGAAATAGGCCCACAGGTCCTCTAACGCCTGCCCTGACCCAGGCAATAAAAAAAATGGGACAAAGCAAGCTTTGCCCCACTTTATGACCCCTCTTCCCTCCTGTGCACCATTTCTGCACGGGAGTATAAACATGGCATTAAGGTCATAGAGTAATTTTTTGCACAGGAACGCCTACCTTGCATCTCGTTAAGGCAAGGTAGGATTACACTTCCAAAAAATGACTTTAACTCCATAAATTTGGAGCTAGACGGGTCTACCACCAAAGTATAAATATGGAGTTAGTTTTGCACCGAATTAGAGCAAAAAAAAATAATATGCTAATTTGGTGCAAACAGAGTATAAATATGCTCCTACGTGTTTCCTATGGTGTCCTCTGCCCACAGGCGGGTGAAACCTCAAAAACTGGATCCTCAACCAGCCTTTCTCAGAACACTTTTTGGACGTTCAGATGATCGGAAGAAGACAGGCCCTGATTTCTGTGGCCCGAGGCCCTAAAGGACTGGCTGTGTACCATCTTACACCTAGGACAAGAAGTGGACTCCAAGGTCAGTTGGTTGATTGCTTGTGTCACTACAGGGAGAGAACAAGCTCCAAGATACCATTTCTTGGAAGTATCTAACTGACCAGTGGCAACTCGAACTGGACTGGACCCTGCTTTTGGCCTCTGCATGACAAAATGGATTTTTTAAGTGCCCCCCATGAGGTTCTGGGAATCTTAGATGTGTACTCCTGTAGTTGGCTTGGACTTAAAATACCAGGTTAGAAGAAAAACTCTTTGACCAAGATGAACTTGATTTGAGTATCAGAGCCACAATCCATAGGGGTCGGCCTCAAACCGAGCCTAGGTCCTGGTCTACTGTGACCTTTGAACATCACTGGCAGTTTGGGGTGCTATTTTTAATGTCAACTATTTAAAACATCAGATATCTGATTTCAAACTCGATTAGGGATTTTTATTGCTTGGTGTTTTCACAATTTACACATTGCCTAAATTATGCCTGTGTACTCTCTGCCCTAGATATCAGGGGATTGATCTCAGGTTAATTTAGTGACTTCATGGGGACACTATGACAAGTGTTGTAGTTATTCTTTGAAGTGGGCAGTTGCCCACTCCAGTTAATAATCCAATTTCTTACAGAAAGACATTAATCAGCCAAAAGGCTGAAACTGCAAATCAGAAACACAGGACTGCAAGGTGAAGAGCCCCTTGAATCATAGGGACTCCCATCTGTGGTGAAAGCTAAGGGAACCCAGGATGCCCATGGCATGTACACAGACCACCACCACCAATATCCTAGATTCAGGTTTTCGATATGCCCACTCTCCACCCAACTCGCTGCCACTCTCAAACCATACGAGATTCACTGCAATCTTAATTGAGCCCTCCTTCCTACTCCACCCGAGGATTCATTACTAATACTCCACCAAATCCAGAACTCAGTACCCGCTGCTCACCTACCTTAAAGCCCGCTTACCCAGCATTCTCCAGAATTCCCTACCCACCTTCCACTGAATCCTAGAAACCTCATACCCACATTCTACCTAACTACTCATCCTTCACTGTTTTCCCTACTGCACGACCCTAAACACACCCACGTCTGGACTCACTCTCAGCTTCCAACCAACTCCCAGACAAAAGCCCACCCTCCATTAAATTCCAATAGTCATAACAAATCCTTACAGTAATATGTAATTGTATTGGGCTTTTCGGAGCACCTCTGCTGATTCAGGGATATAATTTATGTCTCTGGAGCTCCTCCAGAGAAAAGTGTGGTTTGGGGGTGGGGTGGATCTACGGCTGAGGGCCTTCCAAATGGCTGCAGGTGCTTGTAGATCTTTCCAAAACTGCATTTCAGGAATCACATTTTTCAGTGCGTTACGTTACTGCCCAAAAACACATATACACAACCTTGGGCTTTGCTGCACTTTCATCTCTGCAGCTATGTGTATCAGCCTTGTGTTGCTCGCAATCATGAAGCAGTTTTTTTTTTGTATCAGTGAGTTGGTACGTGATGTCGGAGCGCAGTTTATATGTGGTCTATGCAATTGTGCTGTAGAATTTATAAAGATGATCACATTCTATTACAGGTCACTGGAGCACCTTCTTGGACAGGTAGTATGCTACACCTTAGGGGATTGCATGGTTGGAAAAGTGTTGCATTTTTGTGATCAAATGTAGTGAGTGCTTTGGAGTCATGTGTGAGCGACCAGAGATGTTTTTATCTTGGAGTGACTGCATCACTGATTTGACCGCTCAGTCCCAGGTTTTCATCTTCTACCCTGGTAAATTTAGAATGCAGCCCGGTTTTCAGAGGCGGCCCAATGAACGCAGAAGAAGGCAGGGCTCCAGTGCAGGGTTAGTTAGCGACCCGTATCAAAAAGCAATGTAATTAACTTTGCATTTAATTATCCTTCGCTCTTAACTGTCATTTTCAATCTGCGAATGAAATAATTCTATGATCCTTGTCAATGCAAAATTGTGATTCTACTTCCCGCTATAATTGTTTTAAAAAAATGGTCACCCTAGCTCATTGTGTCTTAGGGCGACGCACCTGGCAGCGTGATTAGAAAGGAAATGTGAGCGCGAGACGGCTTATTACCGTAAATGGCAGACAGCTATATTTTAGCCTACTGCCCCTTGTGCATATGGTTTTCTTCTTGCGGTTTAATCTATTTCCTGTGCTGAATGCACAGAAAGCCTATGTGCCCGAGTGAGGTCGTGTCCCAGAGACACTGCGGGCCTGTGCGTGGCCCTCCTCCCTAATCACCTGAAATGAAATAATGAAATCAAGAGCTTGGCGCCTCGTGTCAGACGTCAGCGCCTTCTGATCCGCAAGAGCAGCTAATCCCATCACAGAATGCCCTCCTCCCCTCAGACTGTCTGCACACGCTTGTGTACACGTGCGTGGAGGCAGAGGGCACAGCCCCATCTAAACACAACCGCTAAAACCAGGGTGGTAGCAGAGCCAGTGGATTAATGAACCTGCTACAGGTACTTGTAAGGAAAGTGCAGGTCACAGGTTAAAGCCTCAAACAGCAACCACTTGCATCCGGCGATCTGATACCACAAGGGAGCAGAGTGTGACATAGGCCCCAAAAAGTAAGGCTGGCAATGCCAAAGGTCTGGCTTTAACCCCTTCGCTGCCAGGCCTTTTCCCCCTCCTGTGCCAGGTCTTTTTTTGCCTATTTGGGGCAGTTTGTGCTTAAACCCTCATAACTTTTTATCCACATAAGCTAGCCAAGCCAAATTTGCATCCTTTTTTTCCAACATCCTAGGGATTCTAGAGGTACCCAGACTTTGTGGGTTCCCCTGAAGGAGGCCAAGACATTAGCCAAAATACAGTGAAAATGTAGTTTTTTTTCAAAAAAATGGGAAAAAGTGGCTGCAGAAGAAGGCTTGTGGTTTTTCCCCTGAAAATGGCATCAACAAAGGGTTTGCGGTGCTAAACTCACCAGCTTCCCAGCTTTCAGGAACAGGCAGAATCAGAAAAACCAATTTTTCAACACAAATTTGGCATTTTACTGGGACATACCCCATTTTAAAAAAAAATTGTGCTTTCAGCCTCTTTCCAGTCAGTGACAGAAATGGGGATGAAACCAATGCTGGATCCCAGAAACCTAACCATTTCTGAAAAGTAGACAAAATTCTGAATTCAGCAAGGGGTCATTTGTGTAGATCCTACAAGGGTTTCCTACAGAAAATAACAACTGAAAAAGAAAAATATTGAAATTGAGGTGAAAAAAACATAAATTTTTCTCTACGTTTTACTCTGTAACTTTTTCCTGCAATGTCAGATTTTCAAAAGCAATATACCGTTACGTCTGCTGGACTCCTCTGGTTGCGGGGATATATAGGGCTTGTAGGTTCATCAAGAAGCCTAGGTACCCAGAGCCAATAAATGAGCTGCACCCTGCAGTGCGTTTTCATTCTATACCGGGTTTACAGCAATTCATTTGCTGAAATATAAAGAGTAAAAAATAGCTATCAAGAAAACTTTTGTATTTCCAAAAAGGGCACAAGATAAGGTGTTGAGGAGCAGTGGTTATTTGCACATCTCTGAATTCCGGGGTGACCATACTAGCATGTGAATTACAGGGCATTTCTCAAATAGATGTCTTTTTTACACACTCTCCTATATTTGGAAGGAAAACATGTAGAGAAAGACAAGGGGCAATAACACTTGTTTTGCTAATCTATGTTCCCCCAAGTCTCCCGATAAAAATGATACCTCACTTGTGTGGGTAGGCCTAGCGCCCGCGGCAGGAAACGCCTCAAAACGCAACGTGGACACAGCCCATTTTAAAAAAAAGAAAACAGAGGTGTTTTTTGCAAAGTGCCTACCTGTAGATTTTGGCCTCTAGCTCAGCCGAAACCTAGGGAAACCTACCAAACCTGTGCATTTCTGAAAACTAGAGACGTAGGGGAATCCAGGATGGGGTGACTTGTGGGGCTCTGACCAGGTTCTGTTACTCAGAATCCTTTGCAAACCTCAAAATTTGGCTAAAAAAAACACATGTTCCTCACATTTCTGTGACAGTAAGTTCTGGAATCTGAGAGGAGGCACAAATTTCCTTCCACCCAGCATTCCTCCAAGTCTCCCGATAAAAATGATACCTCACTTGTGTGGGTAGGCCTAGCGCCCGCGACAGGAAATGCCCCAAAACGCAACGTGGACACATCCCATTTTTTTAAAGAAATCAGAGGTGTTTTTTGCAAAGTGCCTACCGGTAGATTTTGGCCTCTAGCTCAGCCGGCACCTAGGGAAACCTACCAAACCTGTGCATTTTTTAAAACTAGAGACCTAGGGGAATCCAAGATGTGGTGACTTGTGGGGCGCTGACCAGGTTTTGTTACCCAGAATCCTTTGCAAACCTCAAAATTTGGCTAAAAAAACACAAGTTCCTCACATTTCTGTGGCAGAAAGTTCTGGAATCTGAGAGGAGGCACAAATTTCCTGCCACTCAGCGTTCCCTCAAGTCTCCCGATAAAAATGATACCTCACTTGTGTGGGTAGGCCTAGCGCCCGCGACAGGAAATGCCCCAAAGCACAACGTGGACACATCCCATTTTTTGACTGAAAACAGAGCTGTTTTTTGCAAAGTGCCTACCTGTAGATTTTGGCCTCTAGCTCAGCCGGCACCTAGGGAAACCTACCAAACCTATGCATTTTTGAAAACTAGAGACCTAGGGGAATCCAAGATGGGGTGACTTGTGGGGCTCTGACCAGGTTTTGTTACCCAGAATCCTTTGCAAACCTCAAAATTTGGCTAAAAAAACACATTTTCCTCACATTTTGGTGACAGAAAGTTCTGGAATCAGAGAGGAGCCACAAATTTCCTTTCACCCAGCGTTCCCCCAAGTCTCCCGATAAAAATGATACCTCACTTGTGTGGGTAGGCCTAGCGCCCGCGACAGAAAATGCCCCAAAACGCAACGTGCACACATCACATTTTTTGAAAGAAAACAGAGGTGTTTTTTGCAAAGTGCCTACCTGTAGATTTTGGCCTCTAGCTCAGCCGGCACCTAGGGAAACCTACCAAACCTATGCATTTTTGAAAACTAGAGACCTAGGGGAATCCAAGATGGGGTGACTTGTGGGGCTCTGACCAGGTTTTGTTACCCAGAATCCTTTGCAAACCTCAAAATTTGGCTAAAAAAACACATTTTCCTCACATTTTGGTTACAGAAAGTTCTAGAATCAGAGAGGAGCCACAAATTTCTTTCCACCCAGCGTTCCCCCAAGTCTCCCGATAAAAATGATACCTCACTTGTGTGGGTAGGACTAGCGCCCACGAAAGGAAATGGCCCAAAACACAACGTGGACACATCAAATTTTTTGATAGAAAACAGTGCCTACCTGTGGATTTTGGCCCGGTAGCTCAGCCGGCACCTGGGGAAACCTAGCAAACCAGCGCATTTTTGAAAACTAGAAACCCAGGGGAATCCAAGATGGGGGGACTTGCGGGGCTCTGACCAGGTTATGTTACCCAGAATCCTTTGCAAACATCAAAATTTGGCCCAAAAAACACTTTTTCCTCTCATTTCGGTGACAGAAAGTTCTGGAATCTGGGAGGAGCCACAAATTTTCTTCCACCCAGGGTTCCCCTACGTCTCTCGATAAAAATGGTACCTCACTTCTGTGGGTAGGCCTAGCGCCCATGAAAGGAAATGGCCCAAAACACAATGTGGACACAACATATTTTTTCACAGAAAACAGAGGTGTTTTTTGCAAAGTGCCTACCTGTGGATTTTGGCCTCTAGCTCAGCCGGCCCCGGGGGGGGGGGGGGCAGAAATGGCCTAAAATAAATATGCCCCCCCCATCCCGGGAGCGACCCTTGCCTATGGGGTCGCTCACCCTGCGTGACATTGGCGCCAAAAAACAAATCCCCGGTGCCTAGTGGTTTCTGCCCCCTTGGGGGCAGATTGACCTAAAATCGGCCAATCTGCCCCCAAGGGGGGCAGAAATGGTCTAAATACAATTTGCCCCCCAGGGCAGCGACCCTTGCCTGATGGGTCGCTCCCCATCTCTAAAAAAACAAAAAAACAAAAAAACAAAAAAAAATAATAATACATTTGCCCTGACGCCTAGAGGTTTCTGACCCCCCCTGGTGGCAGATCGGCCTAATAATAGGGGCAGAAATGGACTAAAATAAATTTGCCCCCCAACCCCCCCCCCCCCGGGAGCGACCCTTGCCTACGGGGTCGCTCCCCCTGCGTGACCTTGGCGCCAAAAATTGCCCTGCCGCCTAGAGGTTTCTGCCCCCCCTGGGGGCAGATCGGCCTAATAATAGGCCGATCTATCCCCCCCCGGGAGCGACCCTTGCCTAAGGGGTCGCTCCCCTTGCGTGAAATTCACGTAAAGAATAAAAACTCCCTGGTGTCTAGTGGTTTCTGCCCCCCTTGGGGGCAGATTGGCCTCATCAAAATAGGCCAATCTGCCCCCAAGGGGGGCAGAAATGGCCTAAATATAATTTGCCCCCTAGGGGAGCGACCCTTGCCTAAGGGGTCGCTCCCCACCTAAAAAAAAACATAACAAAAAAAAAGATCCCTGGTGCCTAGAGGTTTCTGCCCCTCCCCCCCCCCCCGGGGGCAGAAAAGACCTTCCCAAAAAAAAGGCCCCCCATGGGAGCGACCCTTGCCCAAGGGGTCGCTCCCTTTTGTCACTTTCAGGGAAAAAAAAAACAAATCCCTGGTGTCTAGTGGGGTTTCAAAAGCCGGATTGCAAGCAATCCGGCTTTTGAAACCCTGGGAGAGACTTCAAAGGGAAGGAAATACATTTCCTTCCCTTTGAAGCCCCTCCGGGCCTCCCCCACGTGATTGAAAGAGAAATGCTGAGCATTTCTCTTTCAATTGCGCTGGAAGCAGAGCTTCCAGCGCGATGGGGAGTCCAGTCCCCTGTGACAAATCAGCGCGCGCTCGCGCGCTGTCACAGGGTGGGTGGGGGGTGGAAGGGGAAGGTCTTCCCTTTCCATCCCCGCATTGGGGGGGGGTGAGGGGGGTACACGGGGGGTGCGCTAGCGCTCCCCCAAGTTCCCGTGCCTTGGACGAGGTGACCTCGTCCAAGGCACAGAAGCGGTTAAAGAAACGTATGGTAGTTTGAAGCGTTACAAGTAAATAACATGGGAATTAATGTGTGTTTCTATGGAAGCAAAGAACTCTAGAAAGGTGACTGTTGCACTATCAAGCCAGACCTATAAACCCATGCAAGTTAAAGTCTGCCCTCCACCTATCTGTGCTGCTGCTGCCAGAGGAAAAAAAAAATATCCAGTTAACTAAGAAAATTTTGTAACATTCCAATGTCATGTGCATGCCCCTGAAAGTTCAAACTCAGCCACCTTGATAAATAAACAAAATGATCAGAGCAGGAAGAAACTAAGTACTTTTTTGTGGAAGCACACAACTCCTGCCCAATCAAAACATGTACTCCTGACTCCCAACATGTGGGATGGACTAAAGTCCTTTCAAGAGATGTCCACGTAATTGTCAGGCGACAATTGTACTGTCACACCAGGCAATAAAAAACACAAAAGCTGTAGGCTACATGTTGGGCATAACACTGCAAGGCCTGGAGCAGGAAGCCAAGTACATATCAGGGCGTTAAGTTTACATTCTAGACAGCTACTATCAATCGGACATCTTCAGAAAAACCAAACGACTCCAAAAATTACCGTTTATCAGGCATCTTCACTACCAAAAGCACTTCACAACCACAAAAATCTAGAGTAATCAAGGCATTCCTATCTCAGATTGCTCCTAAAATCTCTTCTCACCCCCCACCCTAGAGCAGGGGATGAGCTGTGTTTCAGCTGGCAGTAAGTAGAATTCAACATGATTACGCCATACTGTTGGCGAACTAATATCTCCTATGGCAGTAAATGCCTGTAATTATTTTTTGGGATTAGTTGACAACTACATTTAAAGCCAATGCTTCCAAGGCAGATTTCTTTAACTTCTGTTGACATAAGGTATTAACTCTCTAGTCTCACTGAAAAGTAATCTTTTCAGGTTGCCCACTTCTAACTTCCTCAGTAACAGCTGTGTATAAACACAAGTTCTTTACCTTTTCTGAATTTCTGAGCAAAGTTGCAATTTTTCCCAAAAATGTACAGCATTTTGGAACCCAAGTCTTGGTGTATATGAGAGTAAAGTAACCCCTATTACTAAATAATTAGATTCGCTATCTTCAGGGAATCAAGGAACCCACTCTGCATTTTTTTTTCCCACAGACAGACGTCCTTGGATAATTGACCCACATCTGCCGCCAGGTGAGTTTTCACATTCTATACATCCACACAATGCCTATCCTTCCATTGTATCTCCATATGTTCCATCATAGCGTTGAATCAGTTATGCACTTACCAAATATATGATCAGTGGGGAAGACAAGCACCACTGCGACAACCCACATAACAATACCTACATACGACTTGGTTCCTGCTTGCATTGCTGCGTCTATACCTCACATTTTTCCACAGCACCCATGCGTATGTGCTGTTTGAATCATACACAACAGTCCTAGTTTACTTACAAGCTCAAGCATGCACCTCCATTTCTTCCTTCTAGGACAACCAAGAGCTACTCTGGTGACTGCAGCTGGCACCCATCTTTACACCCTATTAGGACTACTGCGTAATTTCAGCAGCAATTATGGTTGGTTTTCCTTAATGACGTGTTAAAATGACTCATAGCATTGCTAGCTTTTTAACCCATAAAATTAACATACATAGGTTAGGTCGGAATCATGCATTATCTACACTGGCTCGCCTATCCTGTCCCCCTTCTGATTTTTTTTTATATCTCTTTATTAGTTTTGAGAACTGGGTAACAGCTTCATGGTGCACATCTATGCAATACAAGGTTTGAGCTTCATTTTCGGAGAAATTTACAATACAAACATGATCTCATATCATAGTGTGTCTGGCAATTACAGTATACAGACCTTACATACCCTTTAGTTATGTGTACTAGTACTTAGCACACTCATCATTGCTACTTGTGTGTAGGATTATCCTATGTATTGTATGTTTGCACTAACCATGAGTGGCGTATGTACCTAATAAATCGTAAAAGCAAATAAGGAAACAATATAACTGATAATAATAAAAGGTGCTCTCAGGGCACGCGTGTGCGAGAGGGTGCTTGTATCCTAGTCTACGTGTATTGCATTTCTCTGTTTGTTGGGCAGAGGGGGTCGGGCAGCACTGCTTGCGTGGGGGCTTCTGCGCCCTATATCTGTCTAAGCCTGCTGCTTGTTAAGAGTTCATTCAACTCCTTCTGGAACTGTTGCCCAATTGTGGGGGGTGGGGCGGGGGTTTGGATGGGAGGCAACTGTGTGCGCGTGCTGCTTGTATTAGATGTTGCTCTGCGAGTATTCCTATGCATAGGTCTGTTAGCCAGCCCGTAAATGGCGGTCTTGCGTTGGACTTCCAGCACATGGCTATATGACGTTTTGTGAGGATCATAGCTAGGTCTAGGACCTTGTTAGTGTCCCTGCTCTGTGAGGATCTCCTTGTTACCCCCAGTATGTAGTGTGACCCATCCAGGCAAGTTTCCCATCCTGTAATGTCATTCAGTATCTTGGATATAGAGTCCCAGAGCTTGGCTATGTGGGTGCATGTCCACACAATGTGGAGGAAATCAGCGTCCCGGGCTTGGCACGTCACCTGCTCCCGGATACCTTTTCCACAATCTTGCGGTTGTAAGACAAGTATGATGCAGGTAGTTAAATTGTGTATATTTGTAGCAGGCTTTCGTGGAGATAATCTTCGGTACTAGGAGGGCTTGTTCCTATTGTCTATCTGTGTATGTGTCTGCTTCCCAGTGCGCCGTAAGCAGCAGTTTGCTGTCTAAGCTTAACGCACTGTGTATATTCGTGACTGCTTTTTTAATCTCCCCCCTGGGATAGTAGTATCTCCTGGCCCCCTTCTGATAAGGTGCATCTCCATAGGTGAACAATTTTTGAGGACCAGTCTACGACCTGTGAGACCTCAATCAGGAAGGCATGGAGGGAGGCAGGGGCTACTGGTTCACAACTGAAGGGGTCGAGAACTTTTACCACTATTGTCCCAGAGTTTGTCCTACTGGGACTCTGCAAACTGCAATCTTTTTTTAATTTGACTTGGTGCTGGCAAGCAGTCATGGGCTTGTCAGGGAAGTTAGTCCAGGGGTACTCAAGCTCAGAAGTCAACATCACTCCCTCAGGAGCACAATAAGATCTCTCTTTGGATAGCAGACAAGTATTTTACTATGCAGAAAACAGAGAATTCCACTACATATACACTAATCTATGAATACCAGATTTATGGATGTGAGTCTTCATGCTTTCAGGGTTCTTTGTTGGCTATTTGTTTCCACTTGCCTCTATCCTGTCATGGGTTCCTGCTCCAGGTCCAGAATTCAAGGCATGAACTAGGAGTGTAGCTCGTGTTCTCCCACTTCCTTTCGTTTCAGCACTCAAGTCTCTCAGTCCTGGGCTCTTTTAGACTCTCAGCCACTTCGTAGAAGTAGTGCTGGGCCACAGTTGTGCACCAGATTGCCATACAGTGCATTGCTCGAAGGGTCACGGCAGGAGTGGAGGCTTCTGTTTATTGCCTTCTTCTCGGTGGCTGGAGGTAGATCATGGGGCACTCCAGCACTCAGGTTGACTCGGTGTGGGGTTCACTCTATTGAGTACATGGCACTTTTTCAGCACAACAGCCACACGCCTGCAGGTTGTGGATCTTCAGGGCGATGGTCAGGAGGTGCTTTCTTCATCACATAGTGCCTCTACTTAATGACCATGATTATTCAAGAGGCACACCCAGGACACCCCTCCCTAGTCCTGAAGACCACGTGACTAGTCACAACCAAACAGGACACTGGCTGTTCTGCACTTATGTAGACAACTTGGGCAACTAGCAAGTGCTTATCCCAGTTTCAATCGGGCCTACCGTTCAGGCAAACAGCTCCAGGTGCCTCTCTAGCAATGACAATGCAAAGTGATAAGGATCTCATTGCCCAGTCCAACAGAACTGCAATTTATTTGGCACAGCTGACTAGCGAGTCTGTCAGACTGACCCTACACCAGGATCAATTAGAGCTGTCCCTTCCACGTTCAGCTTTTCCTGCAGGGTTGGCACTTCCTATCGTCACTTAAAGGAATTATGTCTTGGCACCTAGGACATTCCAGTAATTTCTCATTCAGATTGGACTCGAAGTGATGCGCCCTCACCTCTATTGAGCTGGCGGTTAGTGTGACCAAACCTTGGCTACTTAGTGGTCCTTGAGTGCTCTGCTGGGGTAGCACAAATCTTCAACCACCACCCCAAACCCAAGTACAATAAACCACAACAATGAACAATAGGTCTTGACTCACACCTATACACTGATTTTGCAGACAGAGGATGTGTATTCCAGGTCTGCTTCCTGGTAACTGGTTTAGGCAAGTTCCCCTTTTATGCGTCTGACTAGGCAACCTTCCAGACCTGACTTGGTCTGTGAGGATGCAATGGCATCGCAGCAGTCTCCAGATGGAGTGCCCACCACTGAAGTAAAAAGGAGTGTCAGCAGGCTGCATCTAGCTATTGACAATTCCGCCTCACAGAGATCAGGAAGAGAAAAAAGAATCCATGCTCCATTCAAAGGTCTCCTTTTCCTTAACAACAGATATTGCAGAACTCCCAGCCTGACTGATTTATAGCCTAATGAATCAGGAAGACCGCCTGTTACTTCTAAAGCAAGCTGGTATTCTCTTTCCTCACTCTAGTGCATCAGATGCTCACTCCTTTCCATCTAGGAGATATCAGCCATAAACTGATGATGTCTGGGGAAAGCAATCTCCTCAGTATTATATTGTGGTCCTAGACGTGTGCTTCTAAAAATAGAACCCTCAAGCCTTCATCACTCCTGCATGGCACTATCATCAATACTAACATACACAAATATATAAATATATATATATATATACATACATACATGTACACATATAAATAACACACATCGGCATTCAGCATTCTGGGTTCATCGTGAGCAATGGAACATTAGACAAATGGACCTGTTAACTAGCATTCATGTCTCACAGGTAAGAAAGCCTCTAACTATAATTTCCCAACCATGGTATGCTTTTGCCACCTTGCTATGTGCTAGAGACCCAATGTCCTCAGTCACTATAAGGGTTTATTTGGGGCATCCCTCCCAGTTCAGGACCGGGATCAGAACTACCACTGTCAAAGATTGGGCCTACGTCTTCCCAACCACACAAGATTAATGTGTGAATGCTTGAGGGGTCCCGTGAGAGCTCCCGTCGTGCTCAGGGAGAGAGCTCGCATGGAGCAGTTCAATGGTGGCGGACAAGGCACGCTGGGGATCTCGCTGTGTTGATCTCTAGCAGCTGCGCTGGCAATACTCCCCCGCACCCCCCCCCGAATTCTAGGAGCTGTCGGAAGGTCGGGAATTACCACCGATGTAATTTCTTCTTCAAATCCCCAAAATGTACGCATTTTAAAGTCGGCGTCCTCCCACACGAACGCGTTCAGTGCAACACATCAAAAGCTGCAGGAGGAGCATAGCACAGCGTTCATTGGGGCACACTGGAGTGCTTCCCTACATAGACTATTTCCCTTCTGGAAGACAGCCGCCCCCCCCCCCCCCCCCCCCTCCATCATTTGTTTAACTATTTTGAGGGCATTCAAGGGGAGGAGGAAAATAGAGGGAGACATAGAGCAGCCACGTACAAGCACGGACTTCAGACACACACAGATAAGTAAAGGCGCAGTACTGGAGAGTGTGATAATGTGTGCTGGGAAGCTGGGGGCGGCAGTGCAGGAACGTCCCCCGGCTTGCGGGTATTTTTTGGAGATCAGCACGAAGGACTACTCTGGGGACTATTTTTTTTTTTGTGGGGGGAGGGGAGGGTTTAACTTTTGCCCGGCACCGATCCATGGAATTAAAAACTGAAGGAAGCAGAAGCAAGCGGACGAAAGTATACAAGAGGGGGACAATGTGTACTTCCTATGGCAGGGGAGGGGCAATATACAATTAGCTATTAAATGTTTCTCGATCTCAGGACTGCTCAAATAAAGCTGCGAAGCGGGAAAATCTTGCTGTACACATAGCCTGCCCTGAAGAAGCAAGTACCGTACCTGAGGCTTTTTGCTGCCTCTAAAACTTTGGCCATTTATTGGGATTTGGCGTCCAGCCGAACACTCCTTTAAGCTCACCTGCATGGGCCAGGGGTGTGACGGAAGCGGTTTGCGCTCGCGTGGATGCGGCTTGTTGCCCCTAGATGCCCTCTGCCTTGTGTTTGGTCTCTGTCCCCTGAATTTAGGAGATCCATGTTAATTGTTCTGGCTGCCACCCTCTCCAGTCTCCGTGACCTCCTCTCGGCCTCATTTTTGGTTTTCATCTCTCCCTCAGGGTCCCAATCTTTACTTTAGTTTACAATGAAACGTATGACCCGGAATGGTGGGTTTAAAGCACGGACAGTGGGCAAGAACACGGAAGGACCAAAATCTAAAATCCCCACCCCTGCTACAGGTAGGTATAGACATAGTTCTCACCAACAAGACATAGCAGGTTCTTTAAGAGATTCTGCTGGGATCCAGGATCCTTCACCTGCTTTGCTGGATCCTAGCACTGTGGAAATCCCTGCACAACCAGCACTGCGGCAAGCTGACCCACGTGTTCAAATCTGTTCGGCAATTGTGTCTCCCTCTCTATCACCCATGCTAGAGGTTCTAGGCAACCCCCCTCTTGTCTGCTGTACGACATCCCCTCAACACAAGGGGAAACTTATGGCGAAACCTGCGTACCCGCTGTTTTCAAATGTTAGTAGTAATGTTAAAGGATCACTAGAAGTGATCGAAGGGGATGTATCAAAAGAGGGATGGCTTGAGAAAACAATCCCTGCAGGCAAAGAAACCGCAACAAATATCGGAGTGCCTCCGGTTGCAGCCTCTGTTTTGGGGTCGGGTGGGTCTTGCTCAAGGGTATTCGACCCAATCTCAGCTAGTTCGGAAACTAATACTATGCCTTCAACCCCCATCTCTTTGCATAACCCCCTCATTCTGGTCAGCACAATAGGCGCAACAAATGGCTCTGCAACAATAGAGGAGATGATGGGTCAGATCTTACTAGAGCTTCGAGCTATAAAAGTATCTCAGGAGGAGACTTGCAGGGAGACAAAGGACCAGCTTAATCAATTACACACTCATCTAACCATTCTCTCGACTCAGGTGTCACAGGTGGAGCAGAGGGTCTCTGACTAGGACGATGTTGAAAACCAAGTAGAAACTTACACATCTCGGATCCAATCTGAACTAGAGGATCTCCAAATCAAACTTGATGAGATGGAAAACAGATCACAGTGCTCAATTCTTAGATTTGTAGGGGTCCCTGAGGAGATTGAAATAGCCTCATCTGTGACTAGGGTGGTCTCTGAACTCATCTGCAAAACCATCCTTCCGAACAGGGCAGAAACAGGAGGGGATTTATCAATCATGAGGGCTCATAGGGTACAATTTATTCGTCCTGCCAACCCAAAGTATCCGCGTACCATCGTGGTTAATTTTGGTGACTATAAAATTTAAGGAGCAAATCCTCTCACAAGCGAGGAAAGTACGTGAATTTAAGTTGGATGATAGCTTTAGCTTCCATGTGTTTTCGGACATGTCAGTGGCAGCAGCCCACTGACGTCGTGGGTTTGTCGGATTAATAGACGATTTCAAAAGATTGGGGGCTCCAGCTGGTATTGTACAACTAGCGAAACTCAAAGCACTGTATAACGGGCAAGCAAAAATCTTCCAGAACATTCAGGAAGCAAGGAACTTTTCGGAGTTGTTAAAAAAAAGCAAAGAGGTGGCTCGCGAAGAACGAGAAGGACAAAAGAAATTAAAATTAAAATAAAATAATAATAATTTTTAAACGCGGGCCCAACAAGATGAGGATAAATCTATGTGTCCAGGACGGCAGATCGTTTCTCGGGGACTATTCCATGTTTTGAATATTATTTATCGATGTATTGATGCGCTGACATTGCATGTTTGTGTATTTATGTTTTTATGGTCCTGCAGGTTATTATATTTGGCTGTCTGCTTGGAAATCTAGGGCTTAAAGGATAATAAGCCTGGGCAAGAGGTACAGGGGAAGTGAGATGCACGGGGGTTGAGAGAAGTGATAATGCCGTTTAGGGTATCTCGCTAATAGGGGTTGGTTGATATTGGCGCTGCACTTAGATTGTGCACATTTGCTGTAAGCTCTGTTCCCCCGCCTTGCTGCTCTCTTGGAGATCAGAGCTCTAGGGGTGCCACGCCAATGCACTCTAGTGTCGGGTGTGTGGGTGAGGAATCGGGGGCGGGGGAAGATGTACTATCCCTATAAAAAACAAAAAAACACAGGGGAAATTTTTACGATAGTGACACAGGGAGACTACTTCTGGCAAAAGGGGGCCAGGGGATGAATTAAGAGTCATCTCTTGCAATATGAATGGCACTAATAACCAAGTCAAGTTCGCAGCATTACCCAGCTGGCTTAGGACTTCACAATCGCAATTTTTTGTTGTTGCAGGGAAAGCATCTCAAATGCCAGAATAAGCTTCCAAAGCTCCCTGATTTTATTGCTCAAGCCTACTATGCTTCAGCTAATGCCACCGTTCGAGGGGTAGCCATTTTAGTACCTAAAGAGTTTTCAGGGAAGGTATATCAGGTCTATCGTGACCCGCAGGCTCATTGGGTTGTGATTAGTACTTTCATTTCAGATAACCACATTCATCTGGTTAGTTTTTATGGCTCAATAGAGGATGATCCTACTGCTTTCCAGAGTCTTTTACAAGGTCTTAAAGGTACTTCCAGGCCATTTTATTATTGGAGGAGACTTTATTTTTATTCCAGATCTACATATCGATTCTTCACGTAAAAACAAGAAGCAGAATAAACCTAAGGTCTTTCAGTGGCTCGGTAAAATTGTCTCGGACCTGGCATTGGTTGATGCGTGGAGGGCTGACCATCCACAGGACCACAACTATACATATTTAAAAAAAAAAAAATATATATATATATATATATATATATATATATATATATATATATATAATAATATGGCTTCTAGAATAGACTTCATTCTAATCTAATTTTTTCTTCCCCAAAACAATTCTTATATAAATGCCAATCCGTTTTCAGAACATTCAACACCTCAGGTCAATCTAAATGTTTCGGGCAGGGTGGGAGTCAGTCACGTTGGAGCTTTGATAAATGATTGTTGGTAGACAAAGGATGGGTCCAGAGTCTTAAAACGTCTATTACTAACTTTCTCAAGATTTACAAAGATTCAGCATCTCCATTCTCTATTTCGGAAGCACTTAACTTTTTGCTTATTAGATTTCCCCAAAAAAGCTTTAACGAGCTCCAGCTAGAGCTCAACCAAGCGCAAAGCACCCTTCTATCTTCCCGAAACCCAGAGGTTTGATTAAGATTGAGAAGTGCACAGGCTACGTTAAGCAATTGCTTTTTATCGCATGAGATAGTTAATCAACATGCAAGTCTTCAGAATTGGTACGAAGAAAGCGAACATTTTTGGCCAGGTCTGTAAACAAAATAAAAGCCCAAAAACGGACCATTAAATCTAGTTTTGATAAGGGGACGGATACATTAGTAAGCCATCTGGAAGATACTGAAAGGGTTTTTGTCTCTCAAAATATATGCTTTTTCTATTTCATCTAACGTCCAGCAAATTAGGCAGTATTTGGATTCAATAACGTTACCTAGTCTAGACTCATATGCTCGGGCAAATCTTATATCTCCCATTTCACTTGTTGAGGTAAAAGAGGCAATAATGGCCTCACCAAGTGGGACGGCTTGCGGGGAGGATGATATCCCGGCAGAAGTCTATAAAATCATTGTTGATCAGATTGCAGGATATCTTGTTGTCTTGTATAATAGTATTCTTCAGGGGGCAGACATACCTGCATCCTTTACAAGAGCCACAGTGATTAGTTTTCTGAAAAAAGATAAGCCATTCCAGAAACCGGATTCATATTGTCCGATCAGTTTACTTAATTCTGACTATAAGTTTCTAGCTAAGTAATGGGCACAAAGATTGACTTCAGCACAGGACATTATTCATGAAGACCAGTGTGGCTTTCTCCCAGGTAGGCTGCTAGCGACAAATACTAATTTCTTACTTCAGGCAATAGGCTACTATTCTAATAATGATAAACCGACAGCTATTATAATGTTGGATGCCAAGAAAGCCTTTGATTTAGTTCAATGGGAGGTGCTTTTTCAGATCTTAGCAAAATTGAAGGTTCCTAGCCAATTTATTCAGATTCTGCACAATCTCTACTCTAAAGCTCAAATAAAAATTCTAATATATTCATGTATAGCAGGAACCCTTCAAGTCCAGTGGGGTATGTGCCAAGGATGCACCCTTTCTCCAGTGCTGTTTGCGCTGTTCATCGAACCCTTAGCGGCGGCTATGCGTCAAGACGCCTCTATTCTTTCTCCTATGACCCAGGCTCCGAAACTGAAACTATTCGCTGACTACATGATTCTCTATTTGGCAGCTGAATCCTCAAATATTGCTTGGGCCTTTGCCAAAATAATGGCCTTTACAGAACTTGGGGGTGGGAATTAGGATTAACCACAAGAAGCTCTATTGTTTAACACCTCTGAGAATGTTCTTCCATTAGAGATGCGGGCCCAGTATCACCTCCGTCGTCCCATAAGATATCTGGGTATCTATGTCTCCCACGATGTTTCAGAACTTTTTGGTCTTAATTATCTCCCTACGTTTAAAAAAGTGCAACATTTACTTCAAAAATGGCAATCCTCTCCAGTATCAATTATTGGACGTGAAACTGGTAAAAATTATGATCCTTCCTCTTCTTTTGTTTATTTTTTCTAGCGGAACATCAAAAATTATTTAAAGAACTTGATGTACTATTGCGCCAGTTTGTATGGGCCAATAAAAAAACAAGGGCTCAGCTGGAGACTCTTTCTCTTGCAATTGAAGATGGAGGACTGGCCCTTCCAAACTTTAGAAGATATTATGAGACTGCATTTATGGACCGGGTTTCTAAAGCAACCATATTCACGAACTCTAGTTTCTATTTCAATATCATGCTATTGGAGAAAGGCTGCCAGTTAGCTCCCTTTCTCAAATATCCGCAGCAATCCAAACGTACGGCATACAAACTCCCTACCATAATTTACACCAGGCTTACTCATTTTCAAGAAAAGGATCAAATTCCTGGATTTTTCACCAGAATGTCTTTGACCCAGGCAGGGATAGCGGGCCTAAAACTGATCCCTGCACATTTAAACCAATGGTTAAATTCCGGGTTTACCAGCTTTTCCGATTTCCTGATCGACAATCAAGTCAAAACTTGGGATCAGTCAGCCCGAAGCACCTCTCCCTGACGTGTCAAAATATTCCTATCTTCAGATGCGCCATCTTTGGCTTCCTTAAACTTCTTTAGTCGATCAACCCCCCTCTCTTATTTCCCAGGCATTCTATGGGAACCAGAGGGGGCTAGGCAACTGGTATCGGATCCTTAACCCCCAGGGAGTAACGCAAGTACTTTCCTGTTTTTTTTTTGTTTGTTTTTTACAAAGATGGAAAAATACACTGGATGTAAGATCGAGACGAAAATGTGGAGATATTTTAATAACATATCGCAAAAGGCAGTTAGGGGGGGCTAACTTTAAAAGAATGGCCTGTTACATAAAATGGATGCTTTTTCTCACTCCAGCACATATTAAAAAAGTATTCCCGACTGCTTCAGGTTACTGTCTACGCTGTAAGGACAAATCAGAGGACTGGCTGCATATGTGTTTTACCTGCCCCAAGCTTATGGATTTTTGGGATAAAGTTTTTCAGTGGATTAGTAGAAAGTTATGGTGTGTACTTTTCCCAGACCTTTTGGGGGCTCTTTTTGGTATTTCGGAACATCCAGATCTAAGGTTGCAAGAAAAGCAGCTGTTCTTTATAGCCTCACTGATTACAAAATCACTGATTTTACCAGCGTGGAAATCACCAGTTCCCCCTAAATTTCGAGCTTGTACAGCAAAAACGAAGGTGGTACGTACAACGGAAAACCTTTATGCACAAAGAATAGTGCAGGTTGCACGTTTAGGAATATTTGGGGACCAACTTTCGAGGAAGAGGATGTATTTAGGATACAATATGTTATGAAAAGTAGTAGTTTAGGCATTGTCTGTAGTGACTTAAGTATCATAGAAGTTCGGGATGATGTAATGTAGGAATATGTCTTTTTTTATTATTTTTAAGATGTGCATCTGCTCAATAAAAATAAAGAGATTCATGTGTGCATGACCCAAAAAATAAAAAATAACTAAATGATCATAGGTATATGCAGTTCAGGTATGCAGTGCACTATTCTACACCATGCAGGGGAATTTCTTGTCCCAACAGGAATCAACTGCAGCACTGGCAAAAATGTTCAAACCAGACTTGTTCCTTTCCTTCCCTTTTTTGCATCCATACATTCTGCCTCTCTTCGATCTCTTCCCTTCTACTGTTACCTTTATCTCTAGTTCCTACCTCTCTCTTTGCTTATGCTCCTCCTCTGTTCTTCCAGCAGTAAACGCCAAGGGAGCTGCAGAGGGACAGAGACACCAACTGGCTTTCAAAAACAGGCCTCCTAAAGCACCAGTTGCTGCAATGTTCTAGCACAAATGTATGGCATAAACAACACACAGCAGACAATCTCATCTGAATCCTACTCACTTTCAACTTGATCATGGATGAGTGTAGCAATAAAGAAGATATAGCAGGAGCATCAAGCGTTGCATGCATCTACAGCAGGCCTATGCAGTTTGACAAACAATGTAGCCTCCAAATGTTCTCTCCCTGCTCACCAGATACAGTCAATTGAGCCTCATGTGAGGGATAAACTCAAGCAGGATGACAAGGAGAAAGATATGCTTCGCAAATATAAGGAGGTAGTTGTGTGCTCTCAACTCCTGGAGACATATCTATGAACATCATAATCAAACAATGGGTGGAAAGACTCTTGAAGTTGTGACCCTCAAAAATGCACATGAAAGATGTGTTCTGTGGAAAAAATTAACTTTTATGAGGTGGACTGCATAGTGCCACATTTCCAATTCCCGGAGTTAGGACGACACAGCACTACTTAAGAGACTGCAAGTATTCCCTACTAGCAGGATCCTGGGAACCTAGCGCACTCCAAATTACTCTTCCACACTTCTTTGACTTTGCAGGTTTGGTTAGCTCAGCAGGTGAGGCCTAGCTCAAAGGGCTGCACTGAAGTCTCTATTGTGGGATCCACCCTCTACCTTCCTTACAAAATATATATTTGCAGTCATGTAGGGGAAATCCTAGCAACAAGTGTAACGATTATTATTAAATTAGAGTTCCATCCCCACTTGTTCTAATGTTTATCATCTTTTGTGATAATCTTGCAGTTAGCAGGTTATTTGACATAATTTAAATTATGGATCAGCAAGCAGCATTCAATGACTGCCTATAGTGCAACTCCAAACTAAAAGAACCTAACCATAAATCAGACTGTTGAGTACGGGGAGGGGCAGGGATGCACTCTTATTTGAGAGTGCAGGACAGGGAACACTTTAAGACATCTGCTGTCTTGCATCAAGAACATTGCTAACGAGTACTAGATTTGTGCAAGTTTTTTGTGATTGTGGGATCTTAAAACTGAGGTCAAAATTCAGAGGGACGCTTGAGAAGTGGCTACAACAACAAACAAACAAAAGTCAGGGGGTACTGATATCTGGGTGTTTTAATCCTTACACCTGCCAAAAGCTATTAAAGATTCAACCCCAAGGAACTCACCACTGTAAAAAAATAAATATTGGATCCAACCTCGCACTGAGGAAGAGTATATTCAACATACCTTGCAAAGCTGCTACAAGGATTTCTAAAAACCGCATGACGCTATCCAAGCGGAGGCCTATTGCTTGGCTCAGCTAGCAGCAATGGCAAACCAGTTGGAGGACCTTCCTTGAATTTGTAGCCTTTGTCTTCACAAGTGCATGAGCAATTAAATGGCATAAAGGGAAAAACACTAAAACACTATGGAATCTGCTTCTGGTACTATTTCATTTTCTTGTGGCTCTTTGTATCCTTTGGGATCCAGATTTTTGCCCTGGCTGGCTGTTGTTTTCTTGTGATCCTGCATCTTCCAGTATATATATATATATATATATATATATATATATATATATATACACACATACATATACACACACACACATATATATATATAGCATTAAAAAAAAAAAAAAAACACACACAACACTTTACGCCCATGTCTGTTCCCGGGTCATTCGATTTTTAAGCAGAAGCATAACAGCTCAAAATCAAAGCATTTAGCCCGTTACAAGAATCCCCCTGCACTCCAATCCAGCTGCACAGTTGCGGTTTCTGTTGTGAACTCCCACGAAGTCAAAGCAATTCTCACTATGCCCACTGTACCAATGGGTTCTCCAACTGGTGGTTGGATTCTGCTGTTGCAGCGGTAAGGCAGAAGTGAGTGTTGGTTCATTAGAAGTGTTGCGCTCATGAGCCTGGCCCATTCAGACCATTACCAGCATGATGTCCTGCAAGGACATTGGTATGCTCTTCCTCCCATGTGCCCGATAGGCAACTCTTTGTTAACGGCTCTCAGCATTACTGCCAAGTTCAATGACCTCTTACATATAGTGTCAAGTGGGCCCCTTTCTCTAACATTTGGAGTATCGAGGCAGGTTCTCTGACGGGCCTGTCTTCGTTATATTTCGTTGTGTCCACTGCTTCTAAGCCCTTGCACTCTACAGTGTGAAGAGCAGACTTGATGGTCTTGTGAAGATAAACCGGTCACGTGAGAAATATCTTCCGGCTAATGCCGGTTAATTTACATTTTATTCTGGCTTACAGACGGGGCCGGTACCAGGTTGATGGGATCCATTTTTCTGAAACATTCTTTGATTTCTCTCGAGTGACTTAATTTGCTCAATATAGCATATTTGCTCCAGTAGTAAAGGGACATGATGTGACTTAAATTTCTTTCTCTGGTGCTTGTCCTATCAGTACCTCACTATGTCCCAGTGTGATTCGTGCACGCCCCCAGTAGCCTGAGGTTTCTGCCTTCCAAGTTTCATGTATTCAATTATTCTGCAAACGCGCACACTGGTCAACACTACGTAGATGGGGATGAACCTTTATGACTCATGCCATCTATTACGTGATGACTGCTACAACGCAAACGTTGTCACGTGCCCAACAAAGGCCCTTCTTTCACAGCCTTTGAGCCATTCATGGCATCTAAAGTGTTAGGAGTCGCGATGCCGGTTCGTACGGCGGTCCCCGCGCCCACCGCCCTGGAGCCCGGTCCTGCTCCGCCACGGAGCAATCACCAGCCGGGGCAGGGTCAGGTCACTGCCGCGGTCCCCCGCGCTTCTACCGCCGGGACGCCTTGTGACAAGTCCTTGCGGGAAAACCCCAGGGGCGTGATCGACCGAAATAGCGGCAGCGCGCACCTCCCAACCCTTCTCGACGGCTCCAGGTATTCCAGCTGTTGTGTTTGTTGCGCGCGGTCCCTGGTCTTCTCTCTTGTGGGGACATCGCTCCTCGAAAACGCACCGAAAACCCACAGGTCCACGTCTCCTGCCCCCTTATTGGGAGGCGTTCAAACCAATATCTTGGCGCCGCGTTTGGCGCTTGAAGGGCTTCACGTGTGGGTGCCGTTTCCTTGAAGTGTCTGCCGCCGGCCACTACGCCGGTCAAACCAGTTCTTTCGGGTCCCAGGCGGCTCTTACGGCGCTGGCCCTTGGTGCCCTTTGGGTGCGGCCTCTGCCCGTTCACGGGGCTGCCTGCAACATGCACAACATCCAAGGGTGATAAGGTCATACCATCCTTTGCACGCTTCACGCTGTTAAGATCATTCTCCCCACTGCTAATACCCAGGTCTGCCGAGAAGACTAGTCCACGATCTCATCTACAGGGGTTTAACCACTAGCTCCAACACGTCATCCATTTCCAACTCGTGCTATAATGGAGCAGTCAAGGTTCATTTATGCGCAAACTGATTTAACAACCTGTTACTGCAGTTATAGTTCGACTGCACTTTCCACAGAAAGTGTATATATTTTTTTTTTCCCCTTTCAACTTTAGTGCCATTTGGTGCCATTTGGTGAAAATACAACTGACAATCCGCTTTCATGGCTTGTTGTACTTGGGCTGTAGTAGTTCGAGACATCTGCATTATAATAAAATAAAAAAAAGCTTCCAATGTCGAGCCATCCTGGATGCGAAGCTCACGAACACGACCCATCACATTTTAAGCGTTTCATGAAAAGTGTCCGACTCTTAAAGGGTAGATTTTTTTTCTTCTCCTACCTTTGAAATTGCCCAAACATACATGTTCATTCAGAAAAACCCGTAATAAAAAATGAAAACCCAATGCAAAAAGACAGCAAACTTGTTAATGCTTCTTTAAAATAAAAATAAGGTCACGGGTTTCGTGAAATTTACAAATGTTAAAACTTACAAGACTTGAACGACAGCCATAGCAAGGGTGGATGATAAAGGCTCTGCCTATTTACTGTAGAAAAACATGCTCGCATGTTAATCTCCAACACACTCATAAGCAAATGAATATGCACAACTTTGGAATAGTTTCATGAAAGAAAGAAAAAAGAGAAAAAAAAAACCACCACAACAGAAGGATCGTGTCATCAGGGTAAATTGACACAAGTTGGATATTTTATTCCACTGCCCTAAGCTTTTTTGCCTTACACAAAAGGTGGTGGTGGGGGGGGGGGGGGGGGGGGGGGAGGGAGGATTCTGCACCGAATAACGAAAACAAAAACACAACAACAACAAAAAAATAAAATCAGTTTATTGTTTTTTTCTTTAAAGTAAACTTAAGTCACAAAAATACATTGTTCCACAACACTGTCACCAGCAACAGTAATAGATAAGTTTCCCATTCATACCACACAGTTCTTTGGTGCAAATACAAGCCAGTCCCGAAGACAGGCTTGCAGCTGTAGGTGATGTTACACCTAGGTAAAGCGGGGTGTTCTCCTTTCAAGCTAGAGCAGTCTTCTCACCCGGAGACCCTGAGAAATTGGCCCAGACAGAGGCTGCCTGTAGAACGCCCCATAAGAAGTAAGGCGACCCTGAGGAAATGCTCTCTGCAGTAACAAATAAATTAATGTAAAAATCACTGAACGAGTACAAGCAGAATAGAAGGACCGTGACCGTAGCAGTGGAGGAATCTAGTCTGCGTGAAGTGTAGCCCTGGAAATTCCGCACACTCAGCAGGACGAAATTATAGCCTGCCCTGTGGTACAAACTGCCCTGCACACGAGAGGTGGGAGGGAGGGGGGAGTGTGGGTGCGCTGATGGGGTGGGGAGGTGACTTGTCTCTGAATTGGGCTCCAAAAGAATAGCGACATGGACGCCCACGAGAAAAATACAGCTACGAGATTATGTGACCCACTTCCTGAGGGAAGCATGGGTGCCTGCACCATCCCTGAGCCCCCCCCAACCTCCCCCCCCGCGACTAGTCCATTAACAAATACTCTGCAACGAAGACCGTTCCTCAGAGTGGGCTTTTTCCCTGATCACTTGCCTCCTTCAACCCCTACCTCAAACGTACTGACCTTACACACAAGGCACTGTCCAGGTACCACAGCGAAGGACACTCTTACCCTGGCCACCCTGTAAACAATGCCCTGTGGCACACCTACACCCCCCATGTGATCAGTACCCAGGACCAACACTGTCTCCCATATACTTCAGCCATCAACAAGATGTTTCTCTCCCACCCTTTAAAGTGTCATGTACTGATACCAGAACCCACTTCAACTTAGACCCACGTCATCCACCCACATCAAAACCATTCTATAGGACTTCAGCAGCAGTCCTCCTCAAGGTCAAGGGTCAGCTGTTTCCTTCCCTCAGTCTGGCAACAGGAAGTGCCATGGTGTAAAGCCTACCAATATGGACTAATGCAGTGAGCACCTGTCCACGTTGGCCAATGGGAGAACATACTAACAGCCGCCCCAGTGTTGTCGATGTGGGTTGTTGCTTCACTGGTACCCAAGCAAAGGCCTCCCCGATACTGGATGCAGTAATTCTGTCCATGGTTGTTGTCCCAGTAGACTGCGTGACCACACTGGTAAGACACACAGAACTCCACATGGCCCTGTGGCCCTGGTGCACGTGGAAGCTCCACATGGAAGGAGAACGTGTCTGTATCAGCAACGCCGTAGGTGTTGTGCATGTAGAGGCAGGTGACATCGCGGAAGCTGCGCCACGAGTCGAACGTCACCCGCAAGTGCACCTTCTTCTCAAAACCAACATTACGAACCCGGACGGTGCCACTCAGGGAGCACTCACGGATCAGGCACTGCTCCAGACAGACCTGATCATGCTGCAGCCGGGTGCGAAAAGCCAGGTAGTCTGAAGCGGGCTGAGGAAAGTCCAGTGCATACGGCTTGGGAGAAGGGGACAGACCCTTACTAGGTGTCAGAAGGTGCTTCAGTGCAAGCTGCAGGTCACAGAGGTCCTCCTCCATCTTTGAGAAGATGCGCACGGCCGTCAGGGAGAGGCCCTTCATGTCGGCAAAGACCACTCGCTTCTTCTGGCGGCTGTGCCCCCAGCCCTCCGTGATCGAACTGGGGTGCAGGCAGGGACGCAGGGGCTTCAGAGGTCGCCCACCCTGTAGGCCCTCATATGTATCCAGCAGCCGGTGAAAGGGTGGTGAGCCCCCAAGGCAGATCCGCATGGCGAAGTCTACTGGCATGGCTGGAACCAGGGTGGGGTAACACCGAACCTGGAAGGAGACGGGACAACATTTAATGTACTGTACAATCCGTTTAGCTCCAAGCCATGCAGCAACACACATCTAACACACACCACTACATATCTTCACTCTGGCTCTACCACAAGAAAGTTGGGTCACTGAATTTTTAATCTTCCCTTCTAATAATCCCTCAATTTGCCTCCAACAAGAGCTTTGCGTTCAACTCTCACCACCAACTTCAACCACCGCTGAAATCTGGATCCCGTCTAAACTAACATCTCCACAGTAACACCTTAAACTGGTCAAACATTCCCTTTAAGCTTTCTTAGTTAAACAAGACGGAGAGTTTGAAACAGACAGTAGCCCCAACCAAGGGGCAAGGGCAGCGTGCATACAAAGGAGCAGTGCAACAAACATTTATTAAAAACAATAGGCAATGCAGCAGGGACACTGAGTCAAGTCACGTTTAGAAAAGGAAACAAGCAGGGTTCGAGCACTGGTGTCCAGCAGCAGGTTGTGTCAGGGAACAAACATAGCTGGGGGCCCACAAAGGCGTCTGAAATCCTCTCTAGTACGACATTAAAAGGTAAAGCGTCTTGGCTTGCATCCTCATCTGTCAAAATAAAGTTACACAGGGGCTGCCAGATCTTTTCTGGCCAGGATGTTGGGGGTTGCAGAGATGTATGCAGTTCATTAGTGGTGTCATAATACCAGACTATGGAGCCAGGCTTTGGTAGATGGTCAGGGATTACTGCCCCAACGGAGTGCAATTTCGCAAATGGCTAGAAGCACTGCAAAGGCAGTGGATACTTTCCCGTATATTTAGCAGATAGCCAACGAGTCGGGTGCAAGATCAGTGTCCTGAGTCTGGGTCAGTATAGAGAAAACCGCGCCCCCAGAAGGTGTTCAATATGGCAGACTCCCATGACAGATGTACAAAGAATGCCCGGACAGCGTGGCATTTGGGGCAATTTGAGGATTGAGGGATCCAGTCGCACCAGGGTGGTAGGTGCTCTACGCAGGAACTTGTAGTGTAGGAGTTTGTGGCAGTGATTGGATTTAATGATAAGTCTGAGGGCAACAGGCAGGACTTATCGGTCAGCGGGCACCCCAAATCAGTTTCCCAGGTGCTGCAAACTTTCTCATCTCGTGGGGCTAGCAGAGCAATACTCACATGGTACAGTTTGGAGATTAATCGCCGCCCGTCGCCATTGGTAATCACTACGGGTGGACAAATTCAACAGGGGATACTCGGGGACAGTGACTCTCAGCAAGTGGCCCATATGAGAGGCACCGGCGAGGCAAGCACCGTCAGTGATGACATGGCCTGCAGGGAAGAGAGCTCCAAAACTATGTAGTGTATGTCATGTGTGCGCACAGCCAGTTTTTACTGGAGTGGTAGGAAGCCAGGCATTATCCGCCAACTGCAACGACGAAGAGTAAAGTAACTCGCCACCTAAGAGACGAAGAAGCTTCCTCCACGCCCAGCAGTTGGTGGATAAAGGATGAATATCTCTATGATCTAATAGCAGCCCTTTTGGAAAGAGTGAAGCCGGGGGTGTCAGGTGCGCTAATGCAATTTCGAGTTTAGTATACGGGAGCCTTGAGTCAGGATGGAACCAATAAGGTGAATTGGCATTGTGCCACTAGGTAGTATACGTGTAGTAGATCGAATCCCCCATGATCCTATGGAAGTGCAAGGGTATCCAAACTGAGGTGCTGGAGCCGACCAGCCCAGATAAGCTTCGGGAACAGGCTCCGCGGTGTAGCGAAAAAAGTTAGTGAGCAGGACGGGTATGTTAAAAAAAAAATATATATATATATATATATATTGCCTGCACATAAAGAGAGAAGCAGGGGACTGCGTTTAAATTATAACTCATGGGTCATGTGCTTGCCTTGGAGATGTCGCACCAGGGGGTCCATAGAATGATAAATTGGAGGGGGGGACCCCGGCCGAGGTCCGCCAATAACAATGAAATAAACAGTATGGGCCGACGGCTTGGTGTACAAAAAGCAGGATTCATGAAATAAAGCCATGTGGTATGCTTAGCTTGAGAAGCCAGGGTTGTAGGGCCACGCCAGAGACGTGGGGGGACAACACCCGATTGGACAGGGGAAGTAATCTGGCCCATCCGTAGGGAGAGGTTTGAGAGGACTTAGGCTAATATCTTATCGCCAAAGTTGAGTAGCGATAGGAGCCGATGAGAGTAGCACTGACAAGGGGTCTTTGCTGAGTTGAAGCATAAGAGTGTACACCGCTTCGCACAGCGTTGGGGAAGGGCTTCGGTTTCAAGTGATTCGGTGTACATGGCAAGTAAATGGGGCAGGATGTTTAAAGTGCTTATTACAACTCCTGGTGAGATTGTCGAAGCCAGGGGGTTCACAGACATCTAAAGAGTCAATGGATTTTATGAGTTCCTCACATGAGATGGGTTCACTGAGGAATTGTTGGGCTGTAATGAGCCAAACCATGGTCACCACCCCTGGACCACCTCTGTCATCTGTTAAGCGGGTGGTTTACAGTTGGATGTAATGGTGAAGCAGGGCAGTCAGGACTCCCTCATTATCGATTGTCTGTGCTCCCTGCTAGTTCTAGTTTGGGGAGTCCAGGGGACCCCTTGGGGGGCCTAAGCAGCCCGGCTGGAGTGCAGTCTGGGTGTTCTCCTTCCCCATGTCTATGGGCTCTGGTGTATTTCCCCTGAAATTACACACCACGCTCTGCCAAGTCCCAATAGTCGGCTAGAAGGTGGTACAGTTATATGCTTGGGGCACGCGGGGCTGCCGGGCATCTGATGTCCGAATCGGTCAGTTCTGTTTCTATACGGTTTAGACATGTGAATATCACGTAGCACCCCAGCGTGTTTAGAAATACAGATGCCCCGACTGTAGGCCTAGAAAGACTCCTGAAGAGTAGCCTGGGAGGCGAAGAAGCCCAGGATAGGAGCAAAATAATCTACCGCCGCTGAGCAGAGTGCGAAGAGGAACAGCTCGCCGTGTAGTGCCGTAGAGGGGAAGTGCCAGTGTCTTCAGGCCACGCTGAACAGCATGTGCAGGGCCATCCACTCACGGGAATGGTCGGAGAGCACATGGGCCAAATGGAAGATAGTGTCTAGTCATGGAACAAGTGGATGCTAGCCAGTAGTCAATGTGGAACCAAATGTTATAGAATAATGCATATATGCCGGTGCAGATGCGTGTCGCAGGTGCCAGGGGTCGCGAAGTGTGTGTGTATATCACTTACGGCACCGAGAAGTTGTACTCAACATGATTTATTAGTCAATGCGGTAGGAGCGGTATCCAGCAAAAAAAAAAAAAAAAAAAAAAAAAAAAAGGGGGGGGGGGGGGGGGGGAGATAAAATCGTCAACCCCAGCATTATGTAACTGTAGTCCAAACTCACTTTGTGTGTCATGAGTGTTCCGGGGTGTCAACTTTGGGGAGGGGGTGTATATATGAGCCAAAAGTAGCCTTGTTGGGGTCCCAGTCACCAGCACGTATGCAGAGTTGTGTAAGGTTAGACTTTTGAGGATTAATGAACAAACCCAACAAGAGTATTTACAGTAACGTGAGAAGTATCGATGTGTAACCCATGATGAGGTAAATGTAAGGGGCTTCCCTGAGTAAGGGCGCGTTTCTTGCAGGAACGCCACTTGTACTCCATCTCCATGTAGGTACTGTAATACACGTTTACTCTTGCGGGGATTGTCGAGCCCCTAATGTTCCAAGAGAGGAATGAAGTCTGCTGGTGGGCTGCTAGGACCTCGTGTTCGCACCACTGAATATTATTAACAACTGATGGCAACAGCGTATACGCACAACACAAATTATCAAGAAAGAATAGAAGCAGCTTACAAATGGATGGGGGAATGTCACAATATGGCTGCAGGTGTAGCCACCTGAGCCGACAGGCGTGAATGTGTGGCAATCTTCAGTGGGTCGTCCCCAGTCCGGCACAGCACAGCCATAGGTGTTGGAAGCCATGAGAAGATGGTGAGAACCAGGCAGCCCAGCGGCCTTGAGATCTCAGGCTCGCCTGCAGCCCGTCGCCATGAGGGCGCTGAGGAAGGCTGGGAGCTGGGACATCCAGCCCAAAGCAGAGGTGATTGGGCTGGAGGCAAATGGTTGCCCTCAATCGGCAGCCATCCGTTTGAGGGTGGTTTGAGAGGTATTATGGGGCACACCGGATCATCATGGGTGCATTACCAGGTCCGGTTCATTGAAAATTTGGGCCAGGGCTTCAATGCCGTGCTGATATCTTGGTCGCCAGCTCGGCACACTCCCTGGTCAAACTTTATCTATTGTGAGCTTCTGCAGGAAAAAAAGCGGTAAAGTCTGCACCATCCTCAGCAAAAACCCGACACCTTCCTAGTGCCAGACTATCTTTGCATGACACCGTCTTGCTTAGTTTGCTCACAGGCACGGCCCCCACTCCTTACTAAAGCCATTGCGGTTTCTCTTATTCACTGGAAAAAATACCATATTTTTTATTTTGCTTTCAGGCGACTACGTCACAGAACACACTCCCAAGTACATGTGGTTATGTCAGAGACGTACAGGATTGTTGCGAAGGGTCATGTGGAAATGCAGAAAAAAAAACAAAAAAAGCACACAATAAAAACTATGAATTGTCAGAGCAAATAGGCCTTTAGCCATGCTGTGCAGAAGGTCACCAGCTTCATTTTGTAGACACAAGCTTACAAAATGACAAGAGCGTTTTTTCAATTACAGATCAGAGATGTACTGGCAAGCGAAAAGAAAAAGTATGCAAAAAAAAAGTCTCAACATGAAGGGTGCAGAAATTAACAGGTAGTGTGTGGGCTAAAAAAAAAAAAAGCAGGCGATAGCAACATGGAGCACAGGAGGTGAAGCAAATGGCCAAGAAAGCGATGTAGTGGCAAGAAGCGTACAATCACAGAGCTGAGCAAGAAAGAGGCGCACTAGGGAGACAGCTGGAAGACACACACTGAGGTGTGTTTAACAGGAATGAAAAAAGCACTGGCAAAGCCAATAGGGCTTATGTTTGCAAGAGCTATTGGTTTTCCCAATGCGTTTTTAACCATGCTATAAATCAGCGTAGCTGCTATTCGGCTCGACTACAAATTAGTGGTGTGGAGGGGTCGTCGAGGGAAGGTTTGTCGTAGAAGGGAGGGGCGTGTCAGCATGACATGTTGAAGAGCTGAGTAGAGTAGTGTTGCGTATGCATGACGTGGTAGTGCACTGGCAATACAATACATACAACACATTTTCAACTGAAAGAACTACTACATTTGCACAGACAGTTTTACTGATACAAGTATACAGCACACAATGTGTGAAAACCCCACCACTTAACGTATTGATTTATTTGGATTGTATTAAAATATTTATTTTCATCGCACACCAGAAGCTGAAGAAATAAAGTGCCTTTATTATCCCCAATTCTGAAATAACTTCAGAATTCATTTACAGACATTAACAGTTTGTTGTGTGCTAGAAAAAAAAAAAGTATTTTCTTTCACATCAAGATTGTCCCATAAAACATCTCACTTCTAAGTCAGAGAAACTAATGTTAACACCAAGCTCCCTCAGAAGACCGAGCCCGACATTTGACCTCTGACTTTAAACCTTAAAGTAAGCAGTGGAAGGGACACAAGTAAACTGTGAATGCTCCAACAGAGGAACAGACACAAAATGCCCACCGCAAGCTTTCACATAAGCAAGCAAGCAAGCATATGTGTGTCCTTAAAGCCAACCAATGGACGGCTGCAAGCCTCTCTATGGTCTTGATAAGCCCACAATAGATCTTTCGCAACCACATAGCTGCGGTGTTTGGTATTGCTAGAGCAGGTGTTATAATTAGAAATTACTAATGAATGTTTATGTATTTTGAATAATGAGCTTATGTAAAAAAAAAAAAAAAAAAAAATGTAAAAACGTAGAAAAATAAAGCACACATTTGAAAATGTGACCTCG